>NW_023503616.1:300111-600222 GCF_014529535.1 Bradysia coprophila
AACCAAACGTTTTTTTTTATAGTGAGTCAAGTGCACCTGTACTGCAGCTACTCACACAAAACGATTTTGTACAGGTTAATGCATGTGTCAAATATTGGTCTATTGATCAGATTTCTAACCCATTGCAGTGCGATGGTCATGTCGGTTGAGTGGTGCCCCTCAGATATGAAAAATTTTCATGTACCTGACCAATACGCTGTCTAGCAACCAAACTACTTTTATTAAGGTGGTGAAAGAATCAAGTAGCCTTTGGAATTTACATGTACATTACATTGTGGATTCGACAAATTGCATTCAATAATTGTTAATGTGAAGTCTCGACTTACTATTGAGTTGTTAGGACTGCCAAATACAGTACTATTTTGAATGAAATGGTTTTTTACGGTGTTTTACAGTTGGGTCACACTGTCAAGTTTCTGCCCTATATTTCGGGTACCACTCATGCTTGAAGTGCGTTGGTAAAAGTAAAATTTTATTGGCATCCGCGGGAAACCTCTACTTATATCCTGTGGCTGACTGTGTCCCTTTTTATGCCATTACTTTATCAACTTTCTACGTAACAATGATCTGCGAATCCTTAAAATTTTGCATTGGTTTGAATTGATGGACTCCGTATTGTATCGAGCCAGGCGCTGTATTGTTGGCGAGATAACATCAGACAGGTGTGCGGTGGCGCTGGTTGAGGATTTAAATTATTTTGTAGTGTTACTCCCCACCAGTGTACATACGGCTTTGGTATCAAGTGACGTCGAACTAAGTCTTTCGTTTCCAAAGAAAAATCACTTGAAGTAGGAAAAGAGTGGAAAAGTTTTATTGATAGAAAATAGATGGGAAAACAAAATTCATTTCATTCAAAGTAGTCAAAATGCAATCGCACTGCGATAGATGAACGCGGAACTCGTTCGAAGTCGTTGTATAAGTATTATACGTTAGATGAATCTAAATGGGAAAAATGAAATAAATTGACCTAATGCCGCACAGTATAACTGCCGTAATTCGCATGTCGGACTTAGTGCAAAATTTAAACAAAAGAATTCTTTGTTTAAATTTTGCACTAAGTCCGACATGCGAATTACGGCAGATAACATAACTGATAATTCCATCTAACTTACCGTAAAAAGTCTCGTAAATATTCAATTTGAGAAAGTGTCTCGTCGTCGGCGCCGTCAGTTTTCATTTTATTCACCCAGTGAACAACGTATACGCCATCGATCGACAAAAAGTCCTGTATGGGAAAACACAGATTTCAAACGACACGTTTTTGAAGAGAAAATAACATGCAGATGCAAAACCATACAATAAAGTCATTCAATCCAAGGAATTCGAAACACTTGACCATCATGTTATGTACAAATATGTACAAATGTAGCAATATTACGTCTCGTGCAGAAATATTGCTTGGAACAGCAAAACCGTCGGTGTACTCTTCATTTTCATCGGAAAAATGAATTGCTAACATAATGGCGTTAGATTCCAGCTGGCTCAGTTGCTTCAGCTGAAAGTTGTAATTATGAAAGTTTGCGTTGTTATCTCTTCAACAACAGGTCCCTGTTAGTGATCTTACCTTACACAGATACATCACTGTTAAGACTGTAACCATGTACCCTTTTGGAATATTTTGAATCTCAAATTCAGGTAAAGTGTCGTCACCAAATATCATCCATTTCAACAGCGTGAATCGAACATCATTGTGGTTGTCGTCATTTTGGTTGAGTGATAATTCCAACAGTTCAGGCATCTCAACTACGAATCAGAAACTCCTTAGATTGCTGTCATTGAAGGAAAACTCGTTATTTACCTGATGGGTAGTCAGGCGTCACGCGCATAGATCGGATCGGCTCAGAATGACCCAGTCGCAATTCAAGAACATGCTGGTAATTGATGTCATTCTTATGATTTCTAACGAAACCAATTTGCCGTTTGAGAATGGGCATTGCGATCTCATAGTACGGTGATACGTCGGTTCTTCTCAAGTCATAAAATGTAGGCGCCTTAACTCGGATCGGCATTTCTTTCAATGAATTGTAATATACGGCACCAATGGACTCTGCAAGTTTTAGCAATGGATCCTCATCTTTAGTGGCGTCATTTTTCATTGCATAAAACAGCAAACTATCGCGTAGCATCTCAAAATAACGCGGCTCACATGATCCGAACAGATCTAGCAAAAGATCTCGTTTTTCATCGTTTGTCATAGTGTTCGGTATTTGCTGAACGTACTCGGCCAATTTTAGGGGTTTGTTGCCGTCGAGACTGCCATCAATGTTTTTGTGAAACGAGTACAATGCCCCAAAAGGAATGAAATCATTTCCAAGAATCGATGCAAACATTGGCATTTGTGGCCAACTTAAGCCAATGTGTTCCAAAAGAGCATTTTTGTTGAACTCCAGTGTAGTCCAATTGCCTTTCATTAAATCGATGTCCCGGCATGACCAGTATCTCCACGAACCGTTGAAAATGAGGAAATGTGAATTATTTCCAACAATGGCCATTGCATTGTTTTCATGCGAATATTTGGCTATGTCTGCGATGTATTTTGAATCGATGGATGTATGTAGCGTACCGTAGGTTTTGCATATTGTGAGCAAGTCGTACAATGCTGCAGAAGCTCCTTGTTCTTTTCTTATTTTATCTTCAGCCGCGCCAGTTGAATCCACTTGGTCGATTATGGCTATTCGAGATAAATATTGCTCAGATTCTCTCTTGGACCAGACTTTTAGGTCTTTGTGGTATGCCGGTTCGTTTACAAAAAAATGTAATTCATCGGTAGAACGTGCAAGCTGCCGAAGAAAGTCGTCGAAAATTTTATGAATTTTCTTAAAGGACGGTCCACATACCACTTCTGTGGCACTTAAATTAAGGAATATGGTATACAAAAGGTCAATCACTTGGAATACCAACACAACAGGTTGATCGGCATGCTCACTAGAAGAGAAAATTTTCGATCTGAAATTTCCGGTTCATGTTCGAACAAAATAATCATCAAAGAGTTTTACCTTCGCATGCGATCAATTTCGTCCAAAATATTTATCGGAAATGTACCGTTCGGTACCTGCTTTTGCAGGAATGTCTCGAGTCCACGAACGCCCATTGAAAATTTTAATTTTTCTCATTTAAAAACAGTTGTGAAAGACAACAAAGTCGTGCAAAGTGTGGCAAGCAAATGACACTCGGCTAAAATTCGGCTAACAATAAGCTTTGATTTACGAAACCGATGACAGTAAAGCACAGTGCAGTACTTTGACGATTTTGTATCGTAACTTATCATAGCCAACCTCACAAAAGCGGAATATTGTTTAAATTCCTGCAAATGCAGCAACAAAGACTGTACAACGAATTTCGCCGCAAAAGAAGGGGTTTGCGAAACTGAACCTTTTGAGATATTTGACTGAATTGGAATACGGTAAAGAAGCGAAAAAGAATTGAGAAAATTGACAAACATCGTGTTTCCCTTACTCAATGAGTAATACTCATCGATCAGATGAATAATGCAATTGCGTCAGTTCCTCACTTTGAGACTTAGTGGGCGACTAAGTGGTACCAGATCAGATCATTGCAATCTTCTATCGTAAACATTTCTATTAAATAGACTTTGCATTTCCTACTAAGACAGTTTTATCAAAATGAATGGATAAACCGAAATTCGTAGCCGTTCAGCGACATTCCACCTACTTCCATTTCCTTGTCGTTGCTGATTAAATTCACAATTAATAAGGCGTAACCCTGTCCGTACACCTTTCATATTTTTATCACATACGCGCGGTGTTCGGATGTCAAAATTACTTACCTAGAAGTTTAATTCAAAAATTACACTTCAGGTCTATGTTGTTGTCTCGTTTTCGCTTATGTGATAAAATAGAGTACACACTTGTCACTATCAGTCTCGGCAAGCCTCGACTTCTTCGTGACAAGTGTGTAATATATATTATATGTCTCTGTGTGGTAAGACTAACATTATGCAACAGCTCGGAGAGGGAGTCTAGGTTTATCTTTGCATCGACACATAAAAAATGACATGCACCTATGCCCAAATGTTTATTTTGGCGAGTTGGATTACGATCCACGCTTTCGGCTTAGGATCACAGATCACAATTACCAACTTAACTCGTCAAAATAAACATTTGGACACAGGTGCATAATATTTAATACCCGTGCCACAAGCGAACACTCGTCTACACGATATTGGCAATAATACCATCCTTAAATTAATAGGAACTCCGATGTGTAAAGCAGGAAATGCAAATGAGTTTCAGGTGGACTATTGCTTCTTAAGTCTTAGCGAGTATTGTATTGGAGAATATAAATCGAGAGTTTGTGATTCGATTTCAACGGAGACGGAAATAAATGGGAGTATATCTCCATAGTGAACGTGATGCGGTGTGGAAAATGAGTGTTTTCCGCCCATTTTCTTTTGTTAAAACCTTTTCAGTTATGAGTTGAAATACGTCCTTTTAATAAATTTTGTATTTTACCACGCACAAAGCCTGTATCCAAAAAATGTCTGCGCCGTTTTCTCATTATTACAGCTTTTTGCGGTAACTTTTTGTTTTTTGCTTCTAACGATAAAATCGGTACAATATCCAAAGCATTATAGATTAATATGACGAGAGAGAGAGGGAAATACCACCAAAGCAACTTATAATTAACTGGTTCTCGGTTTTCTCGCTCTGACCATAACAGTCTATATATATGGTACCATTGTATGCACTGACAATAACATCTGTATTATCAGAACTCATCGAGAAGGAAGCAAACAACATGGCACCGAAAGAGTGGACAATTGCAAAAATTAAAACCGAATTGGAGATACGAGGTGTGTCCACAAAAGGACTAAAGAAGAAGGATGGATCTGGACGGTTTCAGAATCTGGAACAAGTTAATGACTGATATCCAATCCAGTGAGAGTTCTTTTTGTACATATTATTAAAATCCCAAAAGATCGGAGAACTTAGAAATAAAGACTGCATTCAACCAATCTAAATGAGAAAAGATCACATTGTTAGGACTGAATTATGTTAAGCGTTCCTTGTTTTTCTTTGCATTAAATACCTTTTTAGGAGGTCCACCTTTAACAACGGCACTAGTGAGACCACCTGACGAAAACCAACGTGTGAATACTGCAGAGCATACACATGGTAAGAGTCTTATTAGACGTTTTAGACATGTTATGCGTGCCATTCAGTAACATTAATTTAATTGGATCGATGCAGCGCTTTTTGATCGATTCATCGAACTGGAACGGTTGCGCAAAGAGCGATCCAACGGGGAAAACCGTCACAATCGTCTGGTGCTTATTATCGTGCTGATATTTGTCGCGTTAATGTCTTTTATTCGAGAAATAACAATTGAAAATCCGAGACTATTAAATTGAGGTCGAAAGTAACGTGTTTTTGTTTCGAGAAGCAGATGTTGTCTCCCATGTCTGGTAAAAACATTGTGGCGATTTGTGTGTGCTTCGGAAAGCTTTCGTTATATTTCATCAGAAAAGAGTCGGTGGCACATTAGTTGTAGAGAGGGGTATTGGAGGTAATTGAGGTACTTGCACAAGTACAAGCGTAAGTATTAGCGAACGGAAGCTACGCCATCTGCGTACTTTCTGCGTACCAGTCAAAGTGCTAAGTTTCACAAACAAAGTAACGCCGCCTGGATATTTTAAAAATTACCAATAATCTGTTATTGGTGCTGCTCTAAGTTTCCTTGCACATTTATTTAAAGAATTACTGTTCGAGTACAATATTAAATAATCAAATAACGGAATATGATTCAAAGTACGTCAGTTACACTCACGCAAAGTGTTTCGTTACTGTATTGCTAGCATAAGCAGTTGTTTAACATCAAATCCCGATGAATCGCAGATCTTATTCCACAACTCTCTACCTGAAAGTTAATTTTCTTTCAACAAGATCCTACCAATGACAATTATGCCAGTCATGTCAGAACAGCATAAAAATTTTGTCTATTAAAAATGTCGTAATATTTCTTACCAAAAATGCTCGACTGGCCATCATCATTTTCCTTTCCTTCTCTTCCCAATCAGCAATTGTGTTGGGCAAAAAACCAATGTCAACCGATTTAAACTGATTTTTCGGAATATCAGAACCAATTTTCTTCGGTTTCGGTCGTGGAGCCACTGCGTTTGCGCTGATTGCACGTCTTTGCATTGCAGCACTTTGCCTCTTTTGTGTAGTAGATATGGTCTCTTTGTACACCGACGTTGTGTTCTGATGTTCGATCAAATCTCTGTACTTTTCAGGGTTACCGGCAACTGGTATTATTCTTCGAAATCCTCCCAAGTGATTAGCCTGATAACGCAAAGAATGAGACAAACAAAGTCTAGTTTTGGTTAAGTTCTCCTCACCTCCCATTCAGCTTGCTTTTGGTCGCAATTTGCTCGTGTTTCATTCAACTCGTTTGCATACTGGACTTGACGACGATTTCTTAGAGATTGCTTTTCTTTCGGATGTCTGATTAGCTTTGTCATCCTCTTCTTTACTCTGATCTGATCATCTCGCAAAACATTTTTTCTGTCCGTGCCGTTGACACCGAGCAAATTAAAAGTATCGCGTACCAGACCTGATTTGACTTTTCTGTCAACGTATTCTGAAGTGGAGAAACTCGGCGAGTGGTTTACTTCCAGCAACCAAGGCTTAAAATGTTCATCGATGATAATATCAACGCCTAAGATTTCGAAGCAAGCTTGCATTACGTCGTGTCGCGGAAAGGATGCGGAATAATTGTGTTTCAGAACAGGTAGTGCGCTGATCACCGTTTTGACCACAATTTCATCGATTTCATTCCATAACGTCTGGACATCATATCCGTTCATGCTAAGTATTCGGTTTAAGCTCGAAAAGGTTCTTTTGCTTCCTTTATCTTTGTCGCTCGAAAACGATTCGCTGTGCTTATTAAGAGAGTAATTGGTTAGATGCATGAACGCGTTCCCGGTGTTTGCTTTCGTAGGAAGGGCGTATGGTTTTGTTGCAAATCTTGTCAGTCCTTCGTTGTAAATGTATATTCTCAGTGGATCAAGTGATGTAACGAGAGCATAAACTCTAAGATCAAACTTAAAACCATCAATCAACAGAGGTTTCTTCAAATAAACTTGACAAATCATTCCGTCCATGTTAATGTCTTTAAGATTCTGCGTCAGGTATATTCCTCTGCCTTGGGCTGTTGTAAATTCATATCGCAAGAGTTATTTAGATGATGGGAATATCCATGGTTATGTTATAATGTACCTGCAGCCGCTGGTTTTATTATATAGGTTCTGTTTTTGTGCTTCAAACTATAATTTAACGCGTCTGCGTAGTTGGACGGTAAGGACCAAGTCTTAGGAAAGATGTTATACTCTTCCGGAAACACTTTTAACATTTTGTTCAGGTTACGCGCCAACAGATCTTTTCGGCAGATTTCCATCATGCCAGGAAAATGATTTATTTTCTGAAAACGTTGCATCGTCAAGCAAAAACCCACACCCATGATCGAATCAGTCCAAAATATATTCCACAAATTGTGCTCATTTGTCAATTTCCACTGAAGTTCTCTAGCGATTTCAGTAACGATTTTGTATTTTTGGCCGGAGATGCAAATTAGAACTTGATTTTTCTTCGGTTTTAATGAATGACAACTTTTCGTCCTTCGCATCATTGCATTCACGCTACTCTGGATAAATTCTGAGCTAGTTGATAGGTCCGATACGGATTCGGACTTCATTTTACTGTTCAATTTATATTTTAATTCTAATTTATGGATTTGAGGATTTTGATGTAGTGTGATGAAATAAATCGATTCTAATATTATGTCGGCGTTCTGGCATTGACTACTTGATAATGAATTAAGTGATTTGGAAAACAGTGGGACATGCATTAGTGACTTTGTATGGAGTTGAGAGTCAAACTGAGCCAATGACTTTGACATCAAGTGTATTTTGTAAGTTCCCCTCGATCGGCGCTTTATAATGTTATAGTTAACTCTATTGAGTATGGTTCCAGCACAGCACTGCTACTAGCATGAACACTGATTTGACAAGTGTCAAAATTGGAGGCTTTAGTGATAAGAGCTACCGCTTACGATTGTTTGTATTGTATGTTTTAACTCACACATCGAAGTCATCTATCTATCTATACAAAAGAAACGCAGTGCCTACTGTGATTTCATCAGCCTCCGAATATTTTGTATGTTCATGCTAGTAGCAGGGCTGTGTTCCAGTCAACAAAAAGTACTCCGTTAGAGAGCCAGCTGTCAAGGACACAAAGCAAAAATTGATAAAATTCAATTTTGCCTCTCACACTGAGTACGTTTTTGTCAAGAGGAAATCAAGCATTAATCCTTGAAACGTTAGCGCTCTCATCAGATACAAAATGATAGCATCAGTCAAAGCAGTAAATGTAGTTTATTTTGACAGGATGCAACCAACTCTATAATAATAGCCGCGGTTTAATGTAAACACGTGGCATTACCTTCTTGAAACCCAACTCGCGATTTGTATGTAATGTAGGTGACACTACTTTCTACGTTGAAAAATTTAAATATTGAATAATCGAACTTATGTGCTAGGTGAAAACATTGCTTGAGTTCCAAATGCATAAGCGAAAAACTGCTCACTACAATGTCTAAATTGTAAACCAAGCGAACTTCCAAGGCTTTAAACTTTGGGGAGGTCACGCAGATGTAGAAACGCGGGTGACACCAATGAAAGTATACTCTATAGTTAATGGTCTAATGTCAAAATTTGTATGGAGCTGAGGAAATAGGTTTGTTCCAAGTAACTGTAAACACGAACTTTGACAACCCGAAGAACGACAATTTCATCCATAGCAACGTCGCTTACGTGATATTTCATACAAATCGACCAACGTCGCCTACGCGATTTACACAGAGGCATTATTGAGGTTATGGTTATATGGATGAAATTTGACAATTCATATGGCCTTGGAACAAACCTATAGCCATTTCATATAAAGAAACTCACCTCTCAATGATTTTCATTGAAAGGTGAGTTTGTTTGTGTGAAATCGCTATTTCCTCCGGTTTGTATGGACAGACCATACCTGGTTTGTACATTCATTAGGTGACACACTACGTTTCATACATAAAAAAAACGACCACGACATACAAATTCAATTTTGGTGAATTTGTTTGAATGGAAAATGTGTGTTCCCGTGTATCTAATAAAAAGGAGATCACCGTGACCTCCGCAAAGTTTACAGGCTTGCGAACTTCGACCTTAGGAAACTAACCCTAAAGAATTTTTCATGCGTAACACGTTGCCGGTTATTGTGACCTGTCACCTTTAGGCACACCGGAAAGTGCTAAGGAGGTCGAGGAATACCTCCAAATAAATTTCTAAAAATCAAAAATTCGACTTTTGATGTTTTGAAATTTATTTGGAGGTATTTTTCGACCCCCTTATCACTTTCCGGTGTCCCTAAAGTGCCTGCTCGAGCATTATCCCCTACGTGGTAAGAAAGTTGTGTGTTTTTACAATTGGTCGTATGACATTTCCAATGAAAGTATAGACCAGGTATGGTCTGTTTATACAAACCGGAGGACATGGCGATTTCATATATGAAATCGCTCCGCTCCATACAAAGTTTGACATTCGACCATACCTTGCGTTGACGTTCATTGGACATTTCTAGTGAGAAAGGTGCACTTCTCTACAGTGGGGAGAAAATAGAACGCCGTAAAAGTAAACTTTTGCTTTTGTTGGAATTTTCGGTTTATTCCCTCGGTAAACAGATAACTATTCTAAGACTTATTTTTTACCAAAACTTCAATAAATCAATAATATTTTTCGATCGATACCACCTATCAGGTTTTCTCAAAATTTTATGGTTCTAAAATGAACGAAGCCAACAGATTTTTCGAACGCTCACAACCAACACCATAAAAATTGATGAAAGTGTGCAGCCATGAGTTCTATAAAATTTTGTGAATTTAGTACAATAATACCATAGTCGTGACTTAGGAGGTGATCTTAAAAATACGGATTTAATTGAGGAAATACGAATTGATTTAACTTAAGAGTGATTGTTTTAAAGTGAGAACATATCGTGCGTGATAACAGGTAATTAATTCCATCTTAATACATTTTAAATTAACCGATTTTATCGAAAATTGCAGACACTAAAACGAATCATACCTTTTAGCAATGTCCGCCATGACAAAGTCAAACTAGCATCTAAATAATAATCTGTTGTGTAATTGCTGTAATCATTCTCGACATACAATAAAAAAAATTGAATTCGAATATTAATCAGTGAATTTTAATCAAATTACAAAGAGTTGACAAGGTCGGCAAATTATTTTCCGGTTGAAAGTGGTGGTGTCAACACTGTCTGTGACACGCAGTAAATTTTATAGCAACTGAATGGCATTATGGATGACAATCAAGAAAAAAATAGTTCACCATAGTCCGCCATAATGGCTTTTTGTGAAAATTTCGACTCGAAATCAGTTCTAAATTGTTTACCACAAATTGTGACTGAAATTGTACGAAAATAAATAATTGGAATGATTTAGGCGGTCCAAAATACATGTAAAGGTCCCATTGGACCGCATTGCGGACCTGGAAAGTAGTTTTAAGTGCGTGTGTTTGTTCATTTTTTTCTCGATTGGACCACACCACCCCGATTGTGTTTTGTCCAGGTCGCGGCCTTCTGTCAAACCAGAAAAAAAAATGTCGAAGCTATCATTTAGGGCTCGGGCCCTGGATCCCACCAAACCAATGCCCATTTATTTAACTGAAGAACTACCAGATTTGCCAGAACATTCGGCAATAAATCGTGCTGTTCCACAGATGCCCAGCGGCATGGAAAAAGAAGAAGAATCTGTAAGTTTTTTTTGCGTCGGCCATTTTTAATTTGCTTTGAAAAACGAGGTATCGTCCATCTTGAACATAAATTATTGTCGCGCCATGAAATATCAAAACAATTGCATTTACATGGAAAATGTTTTTCTTTTATGAAAATGCGAGATATTCCACTGAAATTTTGTTGAAACTATCGATTTTCAGCGGTAAAATTTACAGACGAATGAATTTTGACTGTGTTTTATGATCCGAGTGCAGCTGCGATTTTTTTTCGTATACAAATTACATTGTTTATAATGTCAAAATTGCCTGATCATTTTCAGTTTCGGTCGTTTCGGTGTTGATTGACTGAGAATGATGATTTAGGCAATTGTTTCACTATTTCGATGAATCTTGCATGTTCACTGGTTTCAGTTGAATGTCCCAAGAGCCAGAACCCCAAAACAATAAATCGATTTCAGGCAATTGCATGTTTTTACACCAATTTACACCAATTTATTGCGACAAAAGTTGAGCCTACATTTTGTTTACTGTTTACATAGTGGTCATAAAAATGTTTCAATAATTCTATTGTGTTACCGGTTAGTGTTTAATCAACCATTGTAGGTGTTCATAAAGAGTTTAAAACATTGTTTTAGTTTAGGTTTGGCTTAATACTTACTCGATTGTTTAACCATCCATATAAAATGCTAATTCTGCCGCCAAATAGTATCAGTTTCGGATAGAACCAAATTCTAGAAATGTTTGTTCGGCTGGTTTTTCTGTTTATCATCAGCAATTAAAGCGCATAATAAAACGATTGGTATTCATATCAGTGGAAAATGTTACCTGCCATTCGCTTGTAAGGTTTTTTTAATGGAAATAACATTGATTGCTCATTCGTTTTTCGGAATTAAGAGGAAAAAAACTCCCATTGGCACTGTGGAGTTTTTTTTTGTATTACGCGCTAGGCAAAATGCATTTGATACAAACAAAAAATCGACAGATGATGAGTCAGAGGTCTTCGATTTTGAAATAATTTCGCAATCGAACTGGTCGTTTTGTTTTGACAGTCACTGAGTCAGAAATCAAATCATTGCTGCGTTTCAACAATCATTTAGTCGAAAAACAAGTTGCTTTTCCAGTTCAAAGATTTTAACATCTTTGACCAATGATTGTTGTTTAGTATGAAACATATCAAGCCGACATTCAGTAACTCATTTACAAATCAGTAAAGCGACGACCAAACAATAAATATTCATCAAAATTTAGCGGATATCTACCGCAACAATGATAACCCCTTGACTGCGAAGGATCACGTTCGTTGAAGAAGTAGCAAGATAATGAAAGTATTTACCTAAGCTCTACGACTAAGAGTTTATTAAAGTCGATGACAAAAGCTTTTTCGATTCCCACGTAACGTTGTCAGCTTTTTATCGTCGAACTACTGAATAGTTCAATTTTATCAATTTGTTTTTGAAAATGTTTCTGAATCGTGCTACATCAGCACTGCTGATTAGGTTACTTAGTCTCGTATTTCTGGGCGTTTTTGCTAAGTGATGTTAGGTATTAGATAAGGTGTTGAGAGCGGAATTAGCTCTGGATTGAAATTTGGTCGCTGACTTCCGCTGACTTCTAAAGTTGCATTTTTCCTATCTACTTCAGGAACATCATCTTCAACGAGCAATATGCACTGGATTGATTATACCCACGCCCGAAGTATTGGAAACCGACCGAATTTTCTACGAAAAATGCTACCCTGCCGACTTCAAACCCACTCGCCAAATGATCCATATGCAACGTAAGTTCTTTTGTTGAAAGTATAGCCGTGATCCGAGATGCTTACACAGTCCCATTTTATCTCTGACAGCCCTCGGTATGGAACAAGACATTCCCGACTACGATATGGATTCGGCTGACGAGGCATGGGTTACGTCGCAAGCGCGTCGACTGAATTTGACGCCGTTGAAATTCGAAGAAATGATGGATCGCTTAGAAAAGAGTTCCGGCCAAACCGTTGTTACCGTTAATGAAGCCAAAGCACTGCTCAAACAAGACGACGAACTGAGTGTGACCGTGTACGATTACTGGCTGAATAAACGATTGAAAATGCAACATCCACTGATATTATCTATACGAACGGAAAATCGACCCGGTGCAGCGCCGAACAATCCATATCTGGCGTTTAGGAGACGTACGGAAAAGATGCAGACGAGGAAGAATCGAAAGAATGATGAAACGTCGTATGAGAAAATGTTGAAATTGAGGTGAGTTTTAGATTTGCGACCGTAGAAAGGGAACGAATGTGACGGAACATAATTGTCTTTCAGGCGAGACTTAAGTCGTGCTGTGACGCTGTTGGATATGGTGAAGCGAAGGGAGAAAACGAAACAGGAGTCCCTTCATCTGAGTATAGAAATATTTGAAAAACGGTTCCAGGCTAGGGATTTCAGTGGCCATCTGTTGAACGAATATACAAACAATGCTGTTAAATCAGCCGCAGCAAGGTATTTTACTCGACTGTTCGCATTTTCCATAAAATGTTTCTAAATTCAACTGATTTGCTAGGCCGGCTTTTGCTCCAATTTACGCGAATCAATACTCTCACACAACATCCAGTGCTGCACAGTCCAGTCCATTACCGTGGGTCGGTAACCATCATCCATTTTTGACACAACAATATCATTCCGTCACAGCTGGTGCCAATATTAAACGTGAAGCTGATATGGCCAGCAGTTGTAGTGGTCGTAAAGAGAAGCGACAGTACAAAAAGCGAAAGCACAAAACAACACAGCGTGACAAACCGTATCCAAGTCCTGGTAATATTTTTCATTGGATTGTTTGTCTTCTTCGCCACATCAACTCACGAACACTTTTTCCATATTTTCTATAGGACCTGTCGTTGAACCAGCCTCATCTGATGAGGATGAACCACTTGCGTCCAATCATTTAGGTCATGAGAATGCCGAAGATGAAGGATCGTTTGTATTCAAACGGCTCAAACCCTGCACGTATCAAAAGGTTAGTTTACTCTTCCGACTTTTGCAGCTGTCCTCTCTATATGTGGCCTTTTGGTAACAGAACCGTTATACAACAAGACTTTTTCCCTTTTAGCCTCTCACAAAAGAATTTGGAAATTGGCCATGGACATCGAAAACGGACAATGGTTTGGGCGATCCGAAATACCGGTACACGTTAACATCTTTAGGACATGGACGGTAGGTTTAATTGAATTTGAATTGAAATGATCCAAAGTGCTAAATACTGTGATCTGTTCGTCAAAAGACAACGGTGCATTGGTTTCGCTCGTCGACGTACTGGCCGCGGTGGACGTGTCATCATGGATCGTTGCTCTACTAGTATGGATGAGTGGTGGTCCGGCTTGGACTATACGATATTCGACAATGATCCAGATTCGTTACAGCAGCAGCAGCGACCCTATGTAGAAGCAACAAGTGTTAAAGTGAAAACGGACACAGAACACTTGAGTGACAGTATTGTTGTGGATTTAATTAAAAATCGAAAAAATTCGATGGATAATGTGTCTAGGACAAGAACACCACTGGAATGTGGTGACAGTGATATTGTGATAAGAAATGAACAAAATTCGATTAACGTAAAAAAAGAGAAATTAGATGATTACGAATTAGCTGGTAGTCATAGTTCCAATATGTTAGGTTCATCGTCAATGTTTGACAGAAATTTTAGTGAAATACCAAGTAATAGTAGCAGTTCAATTGAACGAAACGGTAGTGTGACTGATGTTAAAATCGAAATACCTTCAGAAACAATACAAATTGATCGCGCGAAATCACCAGTCAAGACCGATGACGATTTATATTCAGATTTTCTGAACGAAATTCGACGAGATTGGCTGCACTTTCGTCCAAAGACGCCGCCTGATTTACACAATGAAGATTCGAATGAATTAGGCGTACAGTCATCGCCATTCACCGAAGCCACATCGTTAACAGTTGAGATTCAACGGCTCGGAGAACAGCCGCCCAGTTTTATGCTAACGGACGCCCAGGACAACCTATTTCGCACCAGTCCATTCACATTCGAGGATCTTGCTGGTGACGAGCCGCCTACAGTAGGACACGACAGCTCGTCATCGTTACTTGAAAATAATTTAAGTGGCGAAAGTTTGCCGGAATTAAGTTTCAGCTTGGAGAATGAGGACAATGAGAAAATGTTGGAAAACATACTGCAGGAATGTCAATTTGATGATCTCAAATCGTTCAACACGAACGCCAACTTTTGGAACGGTATTCTCGAAGACGATGTTATCGACGATCCGAAGAAGACCAGCTTCGAGCGAATAGCTTCAGATTTGCTACCACTTGGAGACGATCGAATGAAACGGGGCAAACGGAAACAACCGTATCGGCCACAACGGATCGGTTCGTCAACGATCACCATATCTAGTATACCTGAGACACCGTTTTTCCGCAAAGAAAAACCGTCAGATCAACAGCAACCGGATCTATCGAATAATACACCAAAAATTGTGTCATCGTTACCTATTGCTGACAATGTCAATGTTACTGCCGTTTCGAATCGCACACCTGAGATTATCTTATCGTCGCAAATCAAAGAAGAACCAGCAGATGATGAAGTCGTTCCTATCCTGTTTAAACAGCAACCGATAGCCCAAGTTTCACAGGCTCCACAGCTGGCAATCGTCAAAACGGAGAATGTCAACATAGGCAACACAATGCCGATGCAACAAAAAGCTTTCATTTTGCATCAGCAACCAGCCCAGTTGCAATCCTCGTCACCGATTATTCAACAAGTTTCGAATAGTGGTGAAGGAACGATTATACTGTCAGCAACAGGAACGCCGCTGCGAAAACACACTAATGGTCCCACGGAGAAGAGTTGTAAGTCGATTTTTTATTTGATTTCATTTGAATCCTGTCCTACAAAACAACCTGCTCCTCTTAGAATAGTTTGTATGGATCATGATTTAAGATTTATTTTCGGCAATGAAACGGTAGTAAATACCAACACGATCCAGAATAATGGGATAGGTTCTACTTGAACGAGATCCCGACTTCTTTAAGTAAAGAGGACCGTAACTTCCACCAACTTCATTCTCAATTCGCATATTCCCACAGCAAACATTCACACTAAACCTGCACTTTAATGTGAACTGAACTTCCATTTATTATTTTTAGCGTTCGAGCTGATTAAAAAGGCCTCCATCATCAATAGAAAACTTCACATCCAACAACGACCGGTCGAAATTAAGGCTGACGATGCATCCGATGTAAAGCCGAAAATTGAGGGTGCAACGTACATAAAAATGGCTGCATTTCCTGGCGAATTCAATGTTGTCACTAGCAATAATCTTGCCCTAAATGCGGCCGCCGTAGCATCGAACCACAATTACAGTTTGACGCCCCAGTCGGCCGTTCACCATCAACCGATCACTTTGATTGGTCAAACATCGCAATCTCACAACAAATTCATCATAAATTCGGTGTCCAGTTCGTCTCATACGACCAATGCATCCAACATTGCGCTCGGTACGCAGACACAAGACCTACAATTGAAGATGCAAGCACCGTTGTCCAATTTCAAAGTGAATATGGTCCCGTCGTCAGTGGCACAAAACTTACAGGCATCATCACTGAGTATAGCGAGCGGCGGTAAGCCGACAATATTAACAACGCAGACCGTGCACCATTTGACATCGCAACAGGCGTCACAGCAGCAACAACCGAATCGGAAAATTAACATGGTGTACGACAACGAGAGGAATCGCATTTTGTATGTGAACAAGAATAACATAAACAGTCGTGGACAACCGATATTTGCATCGCTGAATCAAAAAGTGTTGAACATAGCGTTGCCAATGCAAAACAAAAACAATGCGTCCAGTACGGTACAACGAATAGCAACGGTGGGCAATGCTCAGACTATTTCTAATATTCGGCAACAGCACATAATGGCACCGAGCGGCAGTGCGTCCAATCAAGTCATTGTGGGCACCAGCAGCGGTGACACATTAACGAAATTAGTTCAAAATAGTGATGGAGGTGGGCAGCCGTCAACGGGAATAAATGTGAACACGACAAGCAGGTGAGACAAGGACAGATAGCTGATGATGATGTACGGTGAAAATTTTCTTTTTTTTCGATTTTCTTTCGTTCATTGTTTTTTAAGAAGAATTTTCTTAGTTTTTGTTTAATGAAATTTTTTTTATATTGGGCGTATGTGCTTCAGCAAGGACAGACGATTTTAACAATTTAAAAAAAATAATTTTTTCGAATTATTAAGTTGGGTATATTCATCGTGAATAATTTTTGTGAAAATGTGATTCACATCAAGATGTTTTTTTTTGATAGAATTTTGAAAATAAAATGAAAAATTAAATGAGAAAACATTTTTTTTCTAATTTAACCGTAAGTTTCTTATTACGCATACATTAATTAAAAATAATTAATTAATTATTGAAGTCGATTGTACATATAAATTAATGTTTTTTTCTGTGTTTAATTTAAAAACAAAAAAAAATTAGTGTTAATGAGAATAAAAAAAAATTAAAAAAACAAAAAAAGAAAAATACAAAAAATTATAGGATCCTATAAAAAAGAAAACAAAAAAATAATAATAAATGAATCAATGTGCTACGTCAAGTTGTAAAGACAAAACCACACAGCAACTATATACCTAAATTTAGAAAACAAAAATAAATAAAAAAGAGAAAAAAAAAATGAATAAAAATGTTTTGATTTGACAATTTTATTGAAAAAGGAAAATAAATTAAAAGAGAAAAAATTACAAGCAAAAAGAAAATGAGAATCAAACGGTAGAGAGATGAGCAAATGGATGAATGAAAGAAAAAAAGGCAAACTACAAAAAAAAAACTTTATATCTAAACGTTTGTGACAGTTGTATAATTCGACGTAAATCTAATTCATGAAAAAAAAAAAATCTTAAAAATTAGTAAAAAGATAAAAGTGTAAAAGAAAATACAATAAAAGAACTAATTTAATTTACTAATATTTAACAATGAAACTACGCTTATAGAAACTTAATTAAAGAAGAAAAAAAGTTAAAATTAAAAAAGAAAATGAGAAAACCAGAAGTTAAGTAAGTTGGAAAAAAATGTTTCTTAAAAAAAATCTTTTTTTTTGTTAGGTTTACACACACAAAACACATAACACTTTTGTCATAATGCTCCCAGCATAGATTAATTTTCAAATTTATTCTGGTTGCTGTGTATGAGAGTGGTTTTTCGATAAATTGAGAGGAAGTATTAAAGAATTTTTTCTTAAAAAAAAGTTTTTATTTAATTTTGTTTTTGTTGTCGTTAATATAATCATTCAATGCTTTAATCCGAGGGGCGAATGCGCTTGATTTTTGAGTGGCACAATTTTTTTTTTATTTTCTTCGAACTTCTAAAATTTTGTACGACCGTGAGGATATTTTCAAAGACTTTCGAGTCCTTTGACGGATTTTCCATTTACTTTTGTTAAAGTTAATAGGCGTATTCCCGTCAGCTCAGCGCCTTTTACTGGTAAATTTACCAAAACTTATCAAAATTTTCTGAAAATTACCAAAAATTTACCGAATTTGAGTTTCGGTAAATTCACTAAATTTTCAATAAATCCCGGTAAATTTTGGTAAATTTCAATAAATTCGGTAAATGAATTTGCCAACATACCCTGCGTTGATAGCTTTGATGAATTTAACAGTTGTTGCCGTTAGTTACAATTATCCGAGTTAATTTATAATAGCCACGAGACTAGTTTTTTTTTGCTGTGAGGTAATCAACAAACGGTGACAGGAATACACCTAATGTCAACAAAATTCGTGTCTAGGTTTGCTTCAAATGTTTTACCAGTTGGTCCACTCATACGAGCACACTGCTTGCTTATCTTCATTTATATTGGATTCATAGTCACACTAAACCCACTGAAAAAAAGCGTTGAAAATCTCACCTGTGGCGCGTAACTTTGTCTCTATGTGGTGTTTATTGTCTGCTTGAGCAGTATTTTTTTTGTATGACGCGCAACAGCTATTACATGGAGACGAAGATACCTCCTACAGGTAACATTTTCAACTGGTTTGTTTGTCAGTTCCATATAATTACATAACAGTGTGATTGTATTATGAGTGAATCAGCTGGTAAAGTAGATGAATTCAAACTCAATTTTCCACAATCTTCACTTTACCTAAAAAATTTCACTGAGAAATAATTTTCTATCATTATGCGCCCCTCGGCTTTATCGTATCAGCTGTATACAATTACAACCCACACGAATCCCTTGAAAATTCCCGTATTTTTGCTTTACAAGAGTTGTACACAAAGTTTTCTTTTTCCCCTAAATGTACCTTGCAATGGAACTTATCATCGACTGTTCCACCTCAGTAGCACGATAAATGGTGATTTACGTTTCACCTTGCCAGAACTATTTTCTCAAGTATCGTGAATCATATATTATGACATTCACATTTTAGACTATACAAAAAGCCAATTACCGACTCTGATTCCTACGTTGTTGAAGCAAATCATTTTTCTCTTATTCGTTTCTCGACAGTTGAGATGTGATGAAAATCGTAGCGCTGATGCCTCAAATTACGATCGTTGGATTACATAAAACTTAACTCGGCTTTAGTATGCAGATAGTTTAGTTTGGCTTGGTTATAGGTTGGAATGTGATATGTTTTCGCGTAAAAATGTTGTAATACGCTTGATTTGCTAAAAGTATCATCACGATACGTTACAACATGTACATGTTCAACAAGTACCAATGAAATCCGAAAGTTACTTATGGTCAGGCGAAGCAAAACAATTGTAGGTATGAAGTACATTACTTTTGTTTTTAACTAATAAACAACCCGATTAACTTTAAACGTATAAATCTGTTAGTAGTCGAACACTCTACCCGACGTAAACTGCACTATGACTATTGATTTGAGCTTTTCTGATATGTATGAATCCACTTCTTTTCATGGAAAAGCATCGGTATATTGTGAATAATGTTGGATTAGATTTACTAAAAAATACTGTTCATCTTCTCGACCCTTTACTCGTCTAAATAAGAATTCTGCTAGGTGTCTATCATGTGTTTTAAACAATTAATGGAGGCTATTACTTGTCACAGAATAGGAATCTTAGCTTAATCTTATCGCTGTAAGTTCTGCAAAGTTTGTCGGGATTGTTCAAAAATTGTCAGTCAGCATTTCCAATGAATCGTCAAGAATAAAACGCCTCTATCCCATCCGGAAAAGCAATAAATAGTTAATAGAGTTAAGCTTGTTTGGTGTACATAGTGTAAGTGTTGAAAAATTTTTTAATCTTCACAAATCACTAATCGCCTGCTAATAAAATCGATAATTAACAAAATAACATTTCCAGGATTGAGCATCGTTTTTGATTTCATATTGGTTCTTATATTTGTCCTTTTTCTTCTTTTTGAATTGAATTAGTTGTAGAGAATTGAGATTGTCGTTGGGGTCTACTATTTGGCATCAAAATTTCTTAGAATTTGTGAGTTTACTGGTCTGCACACGTAAATACTGCCACTTTCGTATCTGAGCTGTTATTGCTGTTATTCTCCGTTTCAATGGTTTCTTTCGTACGTTATTTCAAATAGAAAATAAGAGAAATCAGAGAAATGGACAATACCAGCATCAACAGCTTAGATACTAAAGTGACAGTATTTACGTGTGCAAAACTGTAAGGACTTCAATGATGTCAATGGAAACTAAAATCTTTAAAGGATTCCGAATAAAAAGCCCGGACTTATCGCCAAAAAATACTCAGTGCGGTGTGAAATGTAGAAATAAATTTTCTTGGAACCTATATTATTTGCTCAATTTGAGAATCATTCAGAATCCACTTTCTACTCGAGACATTTTTTATTTTCAATTTTTTTTTGTAATTGTTGAACATTTTTTGTAAAAATAAAATGTGTTGCTTATAAAAACTGATAGAAAATATTTTTCTGATGTAAAAAAAGAAGTTTAGGATATAAAATCAATGAAAATTTAAAAACAAAAAAAGTTTGAGGAAATTATGGCTATGTTACCGTATAAACATAAAAGTAGACTAGATTTACGATTAAGAAGTTTGTATAAAGTAAGAGTTAAACATTTAGTGGAAAACTTTGATAGATTTAAACATTTACCTCGAGACATTTACCAATAAGTTCAATTATTTCGTAAAAACTGAATTATTAGAACGAGTAAATCAAGTGAAATGAGTAATTTTTTCTTTTAAATAATGGTTCTCTGTCTGACGACGAACCGTTCAAAAGCTTTGAGAGCATACATCTTGTAGTTTTACGTTCGTTTGTATTTTTCAACCAACTGACGTAAGCGATCTCTTCTTTTGAACCTAGTGGTAATTCGGCAATTTAGTGTAAAAATACATTGATCGAACGAACCGGCAGACCAACCGAGCAAATCGAATTAAAAATTTTGATTTTTGAACAGTAATTTATAAAACTATTTTTTTCATAGACTTGTGAGTGATTTTGGTAGAGATGTGCGCCACTCAATTTTTGTTCATCGACTTGGTGGAAAGACTGTAAAAAAGGGGTGTCAACGGCTTGATTTTCATACAAATTCAGTCAGTTTTAAGTGGCTGCGCTAAATGACGTCATTTTTAAGAATATTTATCGTAACCCAGCCGGTGCACAAATCTAGATTTTGGAGCTTTTCACGTTCATGTAGTTTGAAAGTTCCAATTTTAGCAAGTGTGTAGTTTTCCAGATTTAAATTTTCATTTCACTAATGACGTGGCAATGAAATATTTAGATTAAATGATTCCAACTTCATGTTAAAAGGCTTGACATAATGTTCTTGTCGTCTTTCTTCTCTGATGTCTATCGGAAGGGTATGCGGCCTCAAACTTTTGTTGTATTACACATTAACTATGAATAAATTATTCAAAAAGAAAATAATAAAAAAACAAAATTACGGGTCAAAAACAACCGCGAAAGAGTGATACGAAAAAATAAAAACGTTTTCATGATAAAAGTAACATTATACTGTAATTTTATTAAAAACATATAAATGTCTGGCTGTATATAGAAAACAAAAAAAAGAACAACAACACTGAACGGTAATTATTTGAATAAATGCATATGGCAATTATTGCAACTAACATGTAAGAGTTATTTCGCTGTAAAAATGTGTACATAGAAGAGTAAACAGTCTTTATTAAAATATAAATTAAAAAGTCATACATAAGAATGTGTTTGTCAAATCCTCGTCGGTCAGATCGAGTTACACCAACGCACTGAAGCCATTGTAAGTCACAATGATTACGACACCCCAAGATATTACCTCCAGGTAGATTTGCAAAATTGTAATACATGTTCGTACGAATCAACTTCACTATCGTGTACTAACAATGAAACAGACATTAACTAAAAGAAAACCAGCTAGATGAGGATACTGAAATTACTTACTTGCTGTAATTAGTGAGTAAAGTAATTAGAGCCTTATCCTCATAAATCGGAAATCTGAATTACCAATTCATGATTTAAATCGATTCCAATATAGATACTTGGAGTTGACAAATTGTACTGTTTGTATAAATAAATACAGCTAGGGATGAGAATGCTCTTTTCACACTCACCTGTGTATCATACCAAAAATAATCACTAGAAAAATTGATCATCAAAGAATTCTTTTCCTCAAAAAACTCGGCTCTTTTGCTTATTTAAAAGTAGGCATTACAATTTCTATTATAATCAGAAATCAATTACTTTGATGCTAACAAGTTTTTACCAAATTAGAAGTTTGATAAATCAATTTAAAAAAATCGATACGTCATCTGTGCCCTTTTTGCGGCAGTATTATTATCGAGTCTATTACTTCCATCGATCGCAGTGTTTTCAATCGTTGATTTCAAATCTAATACTTCAATTTTTTAACATGTATAACATGTACTGTATACAGGATCATATTACTCAGAACTTGTCATTATTTTTGTCGTCGTTATCGATAACAGATGAATAGCAGTATTTGACAGGTCTATTTAAAGAGAATTCCGTTATAACGGAAGAAATCAATTTATGAGTCATGTTGCCGTGTAAATCCAAATAATGTATCGCATTTGTATCTCTGCTTTTGAAAAGCTTCCGCTAGCTTTGAACTTCTTTTGTATTGCACTGAAATCTTCCACTTTCCCTGAAACACTAAGTCACTTCTAGTTCTACACCAACTAGTGGTTGTTCATTTATGAATAAAAACTTCATTGAATAAACTAAAAATGAACTTTAATTTGACTAATGTTAAAAAGTCAATTATGACTGTGAAGTCTATTGAAAAGTTTGAGCGAAACAACATGGAGAGCATCGAAAGATACATTACTGTTGACAGCCAGTAATTCAGCCAACAATAAACTAGAAATAATTCAAAACAAAGCAATACAATTTTCTAGAGAAGAGGCAGCCCTAAAAGCATACGAAAGAATTATTAGAACCCCGAACAGCTTGTGGAATAATTTCAAAACCACGGAACAACGACTGAAATCGAAATATTCATTTGTGAATAAAATAGATTCACTATTTCAAAAATATGAAATGAATTTACCGGAAAAAGTTCGTAAATTTACATATAAAAAGCAATCAAAGCTGCGCAACAAGAAATTCAATGAATCAAAAACGATGATCATTGATCATTGTTTTTGATTCATTGAATTTCGAACACTTTTGAGAACCGCAAGTGAATTCGAAAATCTGATTTTTTTTATTGAAAATCGATTTTTCATACAAACTTTAGTCATCCGTGCGGTACTGAAAAGTGAGTGGAAACGAAAAGCTAATGATGCCGCAAGTCTAGTTTCTTCAAGCTACACATGTCACTAAGTGCGGATTTCAAAGTTGGTAAAATCAACCCACCCTAATGATCAAACAGAACATAAAAAATGCAATCACGCTTCAAAATAATGAATTATCAGATGGAAAAATTTCGGCATCAATCAACAATAAATCTGTGAAATCAAAAGATAGACCAACGTACGTTGCGAACTTTTGGAAAATAACGGGAAACGACCTTCTTTACAAACATTTAAACAGAATGAAATTAATACCTTCTCCAATTTGTCCACTTTGTCAAACTGAAGAACAGACGTCAGAACACATATAAACCTGTAATGGACTGAAGGCTGAAATCGAAAATCTGAAGCAAACTTACCTGGACGAAAAAGAACTGTTCTCAAAACTATATTGGTCCGTACGCGGAAGACAATTTAGAGAAGCGTGAGACTCTAAAACTATTCTGTTGGCTTGTGAAATCTTTTTTGAAGTTAAAAATAAATAAAATTCATTTATTGGATCACCATTTCAACATTAAATCGTTTACTTACTTTCTCTAATTTTCTTAATCTCGTAGTGTTTGATTTAATATTTTTGTCATACATTTCGCTATGTATAAGAGAACAGTAGCCAAAGCTCATCACTTATTATGTGTCGTCGTTAACAGATGATTATAAAACATTTTTTCTGTCATTCAACTTATAATAGCCGGATTAACATTTACCAAAATCAATATAAACATTTTTCAGGAAATGACTTTTAAAGGTGAAAAAGTGCATTGTTTCCAGATAGCATTTCTTGCGAAACCAAAAGCCAAACCACTTTCTACCTATCTATCCTATTCGCTGTATAAATCATAAAACTTTTCTGCAAAACTTAACATAATTTTGATTGATACCAAAATAAAAGCTTTAATTATATACACACACTGTGAAAATGAAGGATTTATAAATTGCAGTTTGATATATTGTCGAGAACACATTCAACATTCAACACAGTATACTTATTCATAAACATGGTTCATCTGAATGGAAAATGGAAGCATAATTGTTATTATTAATCAGAAATTATTTACTAACAAAAAATTATATATCTGTCTTGTTGGTTATTATAACAAATTGCTGCAATTTCTTTCATGCATTTATCTTCAGTCTTTCGATCAAATCATTCCAGCTGAACGATTGTAATCCTTGTTTGTCCGCAACGATGCTGTTTAAATATATAATTTTTAATGGCATCATACACAACATATTGTCGGCTAAAAGTTTCAAGTGATTT
Source organism: Bradysia coprophila (assembly GCF_014529535.1). Classification (NCBI taxonomy): domain Eukaryota; kingdom Metazoa; phylum Arthropoda; class Insecta; order Diptera; family Sciaridae; genus Bradysia; species Bradysia coprophila. Next base: position 324,967 of record NW_023503616.1, read on the forward strand.
AATCGATATAAATATGAGAAAAACATTTGTTCCGATTCATTATTTTAACAATTACATTAACTTGCTTCAAAGATATTCGTTGTAAAGCAACATAATGAACACAATACTCGCTGGTTAATTACTCTATCCACAGAGGCGCCGACTTCTAGGTGGCAATGGGTGCGCGAGCACCCGACAAACGAGTTTGTTGGGTGCGTAGCACCCAATAAAATATTGATCAAATTAGTTAAAAACCGCATCATTTGTATGTGTGTGTGAAGTACCTGCGAACTTGAACCTGCGAATTCTACATTATAGTCCGGTCGTTGTGACAATCATTTTACATGACTTTCTACTGATGAAAGTTTAAAGAATTCGCAGGTTCAAACCTGCGAACAAAAAAAATCGCAGTTTCAAACCTGCAGAAAAAATTCGCTGGTTCAAATTCGCAGTTTCAAACCTGCCAAAAAACCAACGCAGGACCAACAGGGAAGTTGGAAGCTCTGGTTAAAAATTCGCAGGTTCCAAATGAAAATTAGGAGGTTTAGCTAGAAAAATCGCAGGTTCAAAACTAAAAATTGCGAGATTGGAGTGCTCCCACAGTGTCCTACTTTCCTACTTTGTCGTTTTATTTCGAAATTTGTCCTACTTGTCCTACTGTCCTAAGTAGGACACTTCGAGGACTTTAATTAAGTATAACAATCAAGCGGATTTTATGCTCTAAAAGTAAATTAAAATAATTTTCAACGAAACTTCATATAATTATTGGCTTAGATTATCAGAAATGAAAGATATTCTTGGTCATTTTAAACATCCAGTTATTTCACGACTGACAAAAGCCACGCAAATGCTGTATTCAGCACAAACTTTCTGCATAATAAAGAGTCGATGCAAAGAACAACAGCTAGTCAAGGATGCTATTGATGCATATAAGCAACGCACCATGCAAATGCACGTCAAAATTACAGATACCACAACCGGACAGTGTCCAAAAAATCTTCATACAATTCACTTAAACTACAAAAAAGTAATTTTCATACAAACTTAGATACTGTCAATGTCACTTTTTTTTGGTGCATCTGCATGGTGCGTTGATATAAGGGTGTTATAAATATTCCCATAACTGTTTGTCTCCTGTCACTTTGTTTAGATCTTCAAAAATTCTAAGGTGAGAAGAGCTGATCTTGAACATAAGGACAAAAAAACGAAGAAAATATAAGGGAAATCGATAGATCGATTGGTCAGGAAATGGCAACGTTAAATGTGGCGGAAAAATTGTTGATCGACAGTAACAAATATTTGAGCAAAGTTGTAAATTCACGGCAGAGTAAATTAAACCAGGCAGGAGCGGCTCATTTTTAAAACGTCAAATAAGCAACAAATAAGGGACCTAATACACTGTATAAAAATGAACTCAAATGAACACTGACATGTAGGTTCAAAACTGGGAATTTTTTATTTCGCAGTTTTAAACCTGCGAATTTCTTATTTCGCAGTTTCACACCTGCGAATTTTATTTAATTTCTGAAATCACTAAAACTTCATGTAAAATGATCGTCACAACGACTGGAATATAATGTAGAATTCGCAGGTTTAAGTTCGCAGGTACTTCACAGACATATCATTTGTGAACCAACTTAGTTCGTCTGTGCCTGGAAAAATTTCGCCTGCGGCGCTTTACATATTATGGACTTAAATGTTGCACCCAACAACCAAAACAAAAGTCGGCGCCCCTGTCTATCCATTTTATTGACACTTCACTACCTTTTCAGACCTTTTAACACATTGCCATATTATAATCAATGGATCGTCTACTTCTTTTGTTCAAAATATGTTGTTTGAAAAAAAAATCTTCTACTTCATTACATATATACATAGTCTGTTTATATATGAAATTGCATATCGTATCAGCGCATATTTTTGCCATTGATATCGCTGTCGGCAACAGATGATTATCCGCTTCTGGAAGATTTTCAGGGTTCTTCTCGATCTCGATCGTTGTACATTGCAAATGATCCTGATTATATTGATTTTTAAATTTAAAATGTAGATTCTAAGCTTCGAAGTGGAAGTTGGAGTTGTAAGTGAAATTTGAACTAAACTGCAAAAAATATATTATAAATGACAACAAAGCAAAATCACCAAAGTTAAAATGATGACATTGTTGATCTGCAGATGCCGTATACCTCACCAACATTTTAAATTAAAAAGATGGTTAAAGCAAATATAACAATGCAACATAAAAAGTTTTATTTATGTTTTTTGGGTAAATAAACAACTCGGAGCATATAATCAGATTGTATGTATGTGACTTTCGATTTTGTCTGTGCACCCAAAGCGAGCAGATATTATTTAAATTGAATTATACATTTTACGTATCACAATGTGATTGGATTGGAATTTTCTTAGGAAATAAAACAAAAAAAAATCTTTTCATTTTTTATTGTAATTGCGTTTTGATGCTAAAATGTTATAACGGACGAATGGAATGCGATCTGAGACTTCGCGTCTGAGATTAAAGATTGACGATACAATCTACAGTCTTACTTCCACGTTGATAGATATATTGTATAGATGCAACATTTTTATCTTTTATTGTGTTTCAATAAGCTTTGCATTGATTGTTAATTTGAAGTTGAGTATTAGTGTTAACTAAATGTCGCGAAGTTCAGCATTGAAGATAAATCTTACACTACATCTAACAAAGCAACCGTTCTACGGATTAAATTTTTTTACGTGTTACGGCGTGTTTCATTTTCATTTACATTGCCTAATCACGTAAAGCATTGTACTTACGAGGTTCCAAGTTGTTATTTGACAAGTGGGGAATACAGCCCTCCCCTTCGGGTCGGGCTGTAACACCCCACTTATCAAATAAACAACTTGGAACCTCGGAAGTAATATACTATTACATGCTACATGCGTCGAAAATCGTACTTTTCGGGATAAAAATGAAAAGTCTCGTTTTCGTGTGTTTATTGACCTCGGATTCGCCTCGGATCACAAAATTCACACGAAAACTCTATTTTACATCTTTTTATCCCTAGTCATGTAAAATACTATATGATTTCGACAAATGTGAAGTACTAGATTCGTATGAGAAACTGGTAAATTGTTGGTTAAGCGGCTAAGCAAATTATATTTGAAATCAGGTAGAAAGTAAATTAGTATAGTAAGTAGAGACTAAAGAGTTCAGTTTCCATAAAGTCCGAGAATTTTTACATGACATACGATTGCTAATATATGGTCTGATTTTTCACCAAATAACCAAATTGGTCGAGATTTCAAATTTAAAATATTATTGGATTTGAGTTAAAATGAGGGCAGCTAAATTGTGACATTTCGAGATATTTTAACTAAATATTAACCGACTTAAGCAAACATTTGTCTCCTGAAAGATATTGACAAGACGCGTAGTTTGAGCCCCATATGATATTTGTAGCCCAATATTTGGGGAAGATATGACTATAAAAGTGGTATTATTCGGGGGTCCTGGATAGCCAGAAATAAATTTTTCGAAATTGATGGTGTAAATTTGCAAGTATAACGCTTCGGTTCTGCATGGAAAAGATCTAATGTATGTCACTTTACACTTTACACTTTTAAATTAATTACAGGTCTTCGAATTTACACATTTTATGTGGTTTGCGTTACACTGTACAATTTTATCAATATTAAAAGGGGTTTCATCAATTAAATGACCTTTTTTCAGAGGCTGATATAATTGATCAGCCTGATGGTGATGATGCTAGCATAGCTAGTGAAACCGGTCAGGATAAATAAATGATTTAGTGCAATTTAAAATAAAAAAGGTCATTTAATTGATTCAACCCCTTTTAACAATTACAGATCGATAAGGTTAGTTGGATGAGTCAAGTAGTTGAAAACAGCTTCCTCTAATGGTGAAAGTGAAATTTTCTAATTTTAGCTCGTCGAATTTTAAGCAATGCTCAATGAGCATAGTATTGTCAAGCATCGAAGCTGAAGCGAAGTCAAAACAATATTTTCTGTGGTGCAGCAACCGTCAATATCGAAAAAATTGAATTGTGGCCATGCAGGACCCCCGAAAAATACTACTTTTATAGTCATCTTCCCCAAAATTTGGGCGTCTTGGCGTCTTCGTATCTCAAAAGACCGTCTCGAAGTGTCATCGCTGATTTTTGCGGTAGTGACGAGAATAATTTCCACAATCTATATCTCGAAATGTAACAGATTTGTAACGCAACTAACAGTCGACTTCTCGATCACATAGACCACACTTTGCAGCCTAAAAATATTAAGATTTTGAAAAGAATAGACTGATTTGTTACCTCAAAACATAAACCATCACAGTTCACGTTATGCCTCACAAATGACGAAATTTCTAACGCAACTAATTTTGGACTTTACCATAAGATAGGTTTTTTTATCTACTTCCTGCATCCTGCATGACATTTGAAAATCAACCTCTTTCTTGCATTGTCAATCGACAAAGACAGTGTTTAGTGTGTTAATGACTAAAGTGCTCGCTAAAGTGCTTTTCATTCGCGTGTCCACATTGCACATTATTATATGCGAGATTATTTTCACAAAAGTAATTATCTTGGTGGATAAACGTACACCATTCATTCATTCATTCATGTAATCCAATTTATAAACACAATCACATTATATATGTGTGACCTTCTTACTTCCACTTTTGGTACCGCAAATGCAAAAGGCTTAGGTGCAGTTGACGAACACAAGGTGCTAATTGAACAGCCGAGCTCGTTAGAGTCATCCATCGCACGTTGTATCAACCATATAAACAAACTATTATTGCAATGCAAAATATAATGGTGAACAACGTTTTTATAATTGTGGTATTGAATATGGGAACGTTGATTGTTTTTGAATGTTTTATTTGTTCGTCTAATTTGCATGTATTTTGAATTAACCTTTTACAGGCTGTAAGCATATCAGCCTTATATGACCAGAAGAATTAGTTGCCTCGATTTTAGTGTTTTCAACAGATTGATAAATAAATCTGCTACTTCTTCCTAGCCTGAAAGTCACTTCAATTTTAGATAGTCTAATCTGATTTCCAACATCGCATTTTCAGTTAGGTTTTCTAGAATGAGAATTTCAGGTTAGCCCTGACCTGTTTCGAGCCTGATTTAAATGTAATTTTATCACGGTTAAAGGCATATAACTTCCATCTTGAATATGAAATTGATTGAGGAAATTATGAATTTATTAAATTTGTGATTGAGGTGTAGCTACAGATCAACTGGAATAAATATGTCACACATAACAGCTAATTCAGAAAAAAATTCCTTCATCCCCTCGAAGCCTATTCATGTGCGAAGGTAAACAATTTCAAGACTAATTAAAAAAAGATTCGAAAAGAATGTTGTTTTGTACGCTTATTCTCCTCAATGACGCTTAGGTGTTTGAATGCCAACATTAGACCGTATAAAAACATCGCAAAAGACAAACAAAAGTTTTTCGCTTAAATTGAAATTCTTTAATGCACCTCTGTTACACGTATCCCTGAAAAAAAAAGTTTTTTTTTCGTGTTCTTGTATCTTGGCACGTAAAAAAAATTTGGAATAGCACAATCACCATCGCCGCGTAATATAATTACACAATTTCTCATTCCATGAATAATGAATTACACCCTTATTTTGAAAATATATTAGCAAAATGGCGAGTGCCGAGTGGTGGATGCGAACTTTTGGTATTGGTAGCTATCTAGCTATGATGTATTTTTACATAGGAAGTGAAGTGGCTAAAATAAAAATAAATTAAAATATCTGAAATATACGTAAGGATATTTTGTATTCGGGTAGTTTGAAAGAAAAAAAGTAGATAAAATGGTAAAAAGATTTCTGATGAGTCATAAACATTGGAAAGAAGTACAAGGAAAGAAATTGAATGAAAAAGAAATAGATTAACTTTAATTGTCTGTGTCAGGCAGAGGAAGATGTTTATTGAATTTTGTTTGTATGTTCTTGGCCTGGGTATGGTAATTGACAGAAAATTTATTTAATTAGAGAAAATAATTTAAGTTTACAGCTTCGTTGATGATGAGTAACTACAATGGGATAAATTATGGAACTGGTGCTTCTTGTGTGAAATTTACTGATCTGAGCTGAACGTATCACGTTACAGAGGACCCAAATTGGTATCAAAGTCATTAGTTCTTAGTGACGAAAGAAGAATAAATATTTTATTTTCGTGCCAAAAAAGTGGGTATTCCAAATTGTCTGGCACTTCATAATTATATTTGGGCTAAAAACCTTCATTTTTGACACAAATATTGTAAATCTTAGAAGACTTTCCCCACTTTTTTAAGCCAAATTTAGACTTTAAGTAAGATAGACGTAAAAGTTGATAGTATTTAATGATTATAATTCAATTTTATTTGATTTGAATACTTCGTGCACCACGCACAATCTATACGTAGTTTGTATTGCACTAAGTAAACATGTCGCACTCTTTCGCAGTAAGTTTTTCTGTTTCAAATAATCTTGTTGGTCATCCAGCGTGACAGTTTAAAATGTTTGTCATTGCTAGCATTCCGAAGAGTACCACACGTTGAATCGATGTTTATTTGAATATAGAATGAGTTCAATTAAAGTTTGTGTTTCTTAACCTTGTGTACCTTGAAAGAAGTATAACTCACCGACTTCTACACCGCCTTTTATATAGCCATGAGTGCAAAGAAAAATGAAGTAAAAGATTTTGTGTTAAACACGAAATGTTACTTTAATTGAAGTAATAGATTTTGTGATTGTGATTGAAAAACTGAATAATGTTCAACCAATTTTTCTGTGGAAACGATTCTAGATTTCCACCATTTTCCATAATAGATGTTAAATGGTCTTCACACGGCATGAACAGAAACCATGATGTAAAACGATGACAATTCATTTAAGAATATTTTTCTAATGTATGAGAATTAAAACTAAAGAAAAAAACTGAAAATTATCATGGCGAAACGAAACGATAATTACAAAGCATATATTTGTTCGTAAGCATAAAAAATACTTATCTGCCTAGCTAATAAATGATAAATTAAAACGCTAAATTACCAACTCCAGTAATGTTAGAATTTCTACGTGGAATGAGGTATAACATCATACAACTCTATATACGTATAATACACATAATAAATGCTGTGAGTCGTCCATATTGAATATGAAGGAAAATTTAGTTCAAATGCATAATTCAGTGGCAATACAATATTCATGGGGTGTTATTAAATAGATTGTGGTATAAAGTTATTTTCTACTTGTTTCAGGTTAAATGAAAGAAAAAAAACGTTACAGATAAAATACAATGCACTGCATGGTGATTACATTAACATATCATCCGCAAAAACTGATCGTTGAAATGTTACCGTTGATTCTATAGTTGTTAATTCGATAAAATAGATATTTTTATGACGACGTGAGGCTTTGCTGATTTATGGGAGGGGTTTGAAATATTTATGCATTTTATTCAGAAATTATAGTTTTTCACTTGAGCTGTATAACTGTTATCTTCATTGCACGGAAGCTTCAACAGCAACAGTTCTTTCAACAGTTAGTATTTTTTACTGTTTCTGTTAAATCACAAAAATCAAACCAAATTCGTATTAAACGTATGTTACTTCCTTCAGCTAAAACCCTAACCGTAGGGCTTCAGTCTTCAGAAGAAGTGAAGAACATAATTATTGACCTATCGACAAACTAAAATTTAGTCATTTTATCAATACCGAAGCAAACTATATTTGGAAAATATTAAATGGAAACAAAATAAATCACTCATTTTATGTGGTTGTAAAGTTTTACGGGTTAATTGCTAGATAATTATGTACAACAACCGAGAAACAATTTTGTAGAATTGACTATCAATTACAATATATGGATGTATGCGTGAAGTAGAATATACTTAATTTAAGTTATAATACTCATAATAATATATACGGCACATCATGTCAGTTTTATATTAATAATCCAGAAAATTTAATGGAAAATTAGTAGGAACACTGGTATATATACCGACAAATTAATGGTAGTTTAAATAATAAATTAATGAAATTTCTTTGATATTTTGAAAGTTGTTAGCAGTAGTGGTGCTGTCGTAGGTGGAGTACATATATCGGTAATTAATAATTTAAATTAATTAATTAAAGAGGGGATGTCCTATCAAAATAAATTGAATAGTTAAATTGGTCACTTTGACTGGGGGTCATCGTAATAAAAAATCCAACTGAAATACACAGATTGTCAATTCGAATCATTTATTGATTGTCAACGATTGGTAGATGTACAGCTACAGCTTACAAGATATCACATCATTGTTGACTGAAGTCTAAGAACTTGCACACACAATTGACCAACCAAACAAAGAGACAACCAAAAGGATAGTCAAGTCATCTGTTATCGTTATTGACAACAACAGCCAAAACCATAGAGTTACACTGATCTGATACATCTCGCAATGAGAATGGCCTTTTTTACCTGTCGTCTTAAGAAAGACGCACAGGGGTTTAGAGGGTCTACGGATTATCCATGGTGGTGCTAACGCTGATGAAATACGAAGAAAAGGCTTTAATTTCGATTGTAACTAATTCATTGGCACTAGAAATAAAAAAAAGGACAAACATTGCAACAATTGAAGTAAAGGCTTTTGTACCGAACATGAAGCGACATCTCAAACAAGCAAATGTAACAAATTTATTCATATCGCAATACTTCTGTCAAAAAGTGTAAGACTCAGATAGGCTGTTTTTACTCATTAACGCAATGTGTAATTCACATAGAATTATTGGATGGCCAATTGTGAGTTCCAAACCGCAACCGCAGCGCAAATAATTCGTTTCATCAAGTTGTTGTCCACAATAATGACATCTGACCGAATCGATTATTAGGTTGCGTCTTGGATTTAGTTAGATCTAATTGGGTTACATGTAACTGTTCGTTGGTAATGTCATTTAGTTGGTTAGGCGAAAATTATGTTCACGCTTTGTGTTGTCAAACCAAGAAATAATGCACGGTGAGCTTGAAAAAAATTTTATTCGACCTCTCGTGGACATGAAATGTTTTTAGTGGTTTTTGTAGAGGGCGGCACCACGAGTAAGAATAACATAACAAGAAAATATTTCGATGGGAAAATTTTTTAACTAGATCGATTTTTCGTTTTTCTGTGCCCTGCAGGAAGCTTCGAAAACTGTTTGGACCCTACTGGTGACTTGTTTGATCACAAAAATATAGTTACTGTTTAGCCTGAGGTCTAAGCTTTACAGCGATACCAATCATGACATTCATGACTACCAACAAACATCTTTTATGAAGGAAAGTCATTCTGCTATGTCGATGTGAATTTTAAAGGCTGTATCATACGTGGATTACTTTTATTTTCTCTTATAAATTATTTTTAGTTATTTTACATAATTTAAGGCGTTAATAAAAGGTCAAAGGATGAGCGAGAAAATGCAGAGCCTATTTTGATTGAATAAGCCTCCGAATATTTCTTATGTTCATGCTAGAAGCAGAACTGTGCCACATGTCATGCGAGCCTAGACTATCCACATTCATGACATTATACGTAATTACCAACTCACATTCTGGTTTATACCCTACCGTATGCAAAAGTTTATTATCACAAATCAATTCACATAAAATGAACCGAAAATATTCTTAATGTAATGGATCATTTTCGCGTGGAGTTAACTGGCATGTAATGGTCAAATTTCGCAAGGGACAGGCAATAAAATTATTCTAACAAAATTAAGTTGTTCTTCAGTGATTTGAACTTTGACCATAAGATCAACGAGTTAAGAACAGTTTTTATGAGCCTCAAAATACATTTTGGTTGTACTTTTATCATCTTTTCCTTAATTTCCAATGAAATGCCGTACAATATGTACGTATTGATTTACCTACAATTCTGGCTTGTTTGCCGTTTTGACCATCTGCCAAAAATTTTAATGCAACGTATGGACTACATAAAATCATTATAAAAATACAAAAAGAAAATTTGTATAAAATACGTGTAAATAAACGAATATCCTAAACCGACTTTAGATAGCATCCTGTGTAGCACCTCGTTCATGTAAAAATACCTCATTGTACATAGTTGAAATAAGTAAATATTTAACGTAAAACCCATACAAGATTATCACGATAATTTCATGGTATAAACGATGCAAAATATAGGAAAATGAACCAAAACCACGAGAAGGAATATTTATAGACCAAACATTTAACACAATGGAAATATTTTGCAGATAAAACGTTTAATATATGTGAAGCGAAATTCACTTTTATGGGCTAATATATTTTGAAATTTTATTTCGTTAAATTCTAAAATGGTTATTTGTTTGTTGTATGTATTTTATACTTGTTTACCTATACGAAATCATACACTAAATTTATACACATGAACGGGAGAAAAAGGAGGAAAAAAATTATTGTGGATTTCAACACGAGCTATACACATACGAAGTTCCAATAATATAAATATACAAAATCGAAGAACCTGGCGAGAGAGTTATCGATGAAGATACACCCAGCGTCTTATACACGTAATCAGAAAATTATATGTTCCTGAAGGCAATCGCTTTATACGCAAGCTCATGTTATAAATAAGAGTCTTCAAAATGGAAGAATTCACATTTTTCTGCGTTCGGTGTAGGTATTTTGTTGGTTTTTTTTTGTTCAAACACAGAAGGTCAGACCGAATATGTTTGACAAAAAAAAATTAAGCAAAAAATGATCGAAAAAGATATATACCCTCACATACAATGATATGTCGGTACTATTTCAAACAAATTGAAAACGTCTTGCAGAAACAAACAAAAAAAAATGGTTAAAATGTGTGTAACACGTTAAGGTAAATTGATTGATTCGTATGACTTTTTCGGGATGAGTTGATCATTTTGTATAATAGGGTGGAGCAATTCGCAACACTGGTCAAAGGTCTAACCTCCTTACATTAAAGTAAAAAGCATTTAGGAAAAAGAGTTTTCTTTGAATTCTAATGTAGATCCAAACCAAATTTTGAGGAATTGTGTCATTTATGGAATTTTTTGAGCCACAAGAAACTGAACAATTGCAAAATGTTTACCTTCAACGTTTACCTAGGAGTTCATTTAAAAAAAAAACTTATTTCAAGTGCCTTTATTACTCAATACCGTTTGGTGAGATAGTTGATAGTTGAATTCAATTTTATTTTCAGAGTTTAGTACATGAGAGTTACGTCATAGTTGAAAAAAAAAACTTTGCCTTTCGTTTGAGAGCAACACATTATGTTACAGCAGGGGCTATTTAGTTGAATTAATTCGCCGAAATTCGCCAAAATTCGCCAAAATTCGTCGAAATTCGCCGAAATTCTCCCAAATTAAAAAATTCAAATTTTGATAATTTTCTTCCAAATTTATGTTTGTTGAAATATTTTGCTAGTTTTGTGATATAGCATAACAAAAATATGGAAGAATCTACCAAATTCACAAATATATGTAAAATTCACAAAATTAGGACATTTTTCATCGTTTGGCCAAAAAAAACCATCATGGCTTCCCGGTTAAAAATAGATTTTTATAATGTCTTGGGAAAAAATATGTAACTAAGTTCTACGATTCTTTGAAATTTCTTAAAATCATGTATAAATTCACAAAAAATCGCCAAAATTCGTCGAAATTCGCCAAAATTCGTCAAATTCTCCAAATTCGCCAAAATTCGCTAAAAATGCAACTAAATAGCCCCTGTGTTACAGTGCTATGGGACAAATGATGGAAATTTCTTCTTGAACTCCTCTTTGACTGTAGAACTAACAAATTCCATATAAAAAAGCATAGCTTTCGTGTCCTATGTAATACTGTTAGCAATTGTAGTGTGGTAATATAAGAATTCAATTTATTCAGAGATTAAAAAAACAAATTTTTGGTTAAGAAATTTAAATTTACGATCTCATCTTCATGAAAATATTGTTCGTGTGAAGTGAAATAATTGATCGATTTACCGGCAACGTCAATCATTGAGAGTCCTGTAAAATAGTGGTCAAACCCACAATCTATAACCATACACCCAACGGAATTACAGCAGGAACGCTTTTCTAACCCACAAAGGCACAAAGATTATCCTCATTAAATCTGTCACTTCATTCGTGCAACTAGAAGATAGTGTTTGATACAATAATAGATCGTTAGCAAGAGCTTGTTCCTTATTCTTCACGCCGTAGTCGATAACAGATGATAAGGCTAGTCCTTTCCATATAATGACTTGTGTATTCTGTGAAACGAATTATATCATCCACAATGAAATTAGGGTAATTAAGGAATTTTATAACAGTTAAATATAAAAAACGGAATGTTTTACCAAACGACTTTCTAACCAATAAAAACTGAATTACATTTTTTTGTAACTCTTTTTATTTCAATTTCAATGTTCCGCTTATCAAATTCCGTATCTCCATGTCAGCGGGCGTAACAATTTACATTATCTGCAAACACCAAACACCATTTACAATTGCTTATAATGCATCAAACAGAATGTAATACAAGAAACATCCTTTTTTTATTTTATTTAACTTTTTTTATTGAATCAACGAAAGGGTGCCATTGTCGAGGGTTGATGATGTTCCTATTCAGTACATTGTATTCTGAATGCTGGATATAAAACGCGTTTAAATATATGTAAAAAAAAACTTTTAATTTAAGTGATGTGAAACAAATTGAAGTATTTTATTTGTTTGTAGATTATATACGAATGATGTATATCGGTAGCAAGCACTCGCTGCAAATACGAAATTATTTCATCACGTAGTCAATTGAAGAACAAATTTGCTCATCTATTGCTGTAGTCGCTTTTTAGTCGGAAAATGTGACTTCTTTATATATCGCCGTAATATCGTACCTTAGATGTATCAAGTAAATCTAAATAATTTTCACCAGAATTAACGTATCACGGGCAGCCGGGACGTTTAATTATCGAGTGTATACTTCTTTGAATCTATACATTTTCAACAGATCACTAGTTTCATCATAAATTCTGCTAAGTTCACATTATTTTTTGTCGTTGTTGTCGATAACAGATACTAAACCACTAATCCAATTATTCAAAAAATCGATAACAGATGAGAAAATTTGAATTAAATATACATTTCTGACGAATTTATATGACCATTCGAAAAATGTATTGATCTGTATTAGATTCTATCAAAAACCTATTTTCCTGGACGCCACCACCGCTTACCTGTCCAACAAACAGTGCTACAAATTAAATATATATTTTCACGATTCCTCTTCATAAAAGTATTCGTCTTATTTGTTTCCAATATTGCGTATCAGACTCAGACAAAGCACGTATTGCTTCTATAACAAACATATTCCATTTATTATACCAACTAATACTATATATGTAGAGAGGCAATCACCATGAAAGAAGAAACCATTCGCAACGATAGCAGCGATATACAAAAATGCTACATACAAAACATTTAATTTCTATATAAAATGGACGTATGAGTTAAACATTTGTACAAGAATCGAAGCATGTACTTTTAATGATTTCACTAATTACATTTGACATTTTGCACCTTTTCACGCGGAATTAAAAAAACAAAATAAAAAACCGAGATAAAAACACATATATAAAATACAGACAGAGAGCTAATACACAATAATCCCTCGATTATATTCGTAGATATAAGCGCAAGAAAAAGAATCCACTAAATTAAAGATCGTATACAAAGTGAACACAAGAAAATGAATTAAATGCAAAAAAGGAAAACAGAAAAATAAGTCAAAACAGTGTCGATTTAATGTAGAATTTTAGATTAATTCTTGGGTGTTGCGACGAAATTATTATTGTTGGTGTGTATACGAAAGAAAGTGTCACGTATTTTATTCGACTTGTAAGTGTCAAGTCCTCTATATTCATGGGATATAATTTACAGTGACTTAAGAAGCTATAAAAGGAAAACAAAAATTTCAATTAAATTTACAGGACGAGTAACTACATTGGAATAATTAAACAAAAAAATTGAACACGAAAACGAATTGGTGAAAGATTCATTTGCATATTTTAAGGACGAACCGTTTTTTTTAAATAAACAATTTATATCTCACCGAAGGCATGCTTTATTTTTAGTATTTTTTTTTTTAAATCCACTTCGTTTGATACATAAATTCTGCTATGTTTACAATACAATTATTATTTTTGAGATTATAAAATATGTTTTGTAATTTTCATTTTATATATAGTCATTTCGTGCTTCGGAATTAATTTTATATTTAAAAGATAGGATATTCAACGAGAACGAGGAACATTATTTTTTTGTAGAGATATATAGGTACTCGTGTTACAGCGTACACCATTGTATATCCAAGCTATATAGAATAGCTGAAGCTGGCTTTAATAGATAGGATTAACGTTATGGTTTTTAACCTTTTCGGTGAAGTTAACTGCTGTCACAAGGTATATAAACCATTCGGATGAAATATACAGCACTGAATAAATAGTAGATAAATTTCGTGTGATACTTAAATGTCCTTAAAAAAAAACTGATTTTCAACGTCAATATATACATATGTAACAGCTGTAGTTGATTTAGTGTTGCATGGAATGGTAAATAAAAGTTTCCATTTGGTTTTCGGTGAAAACTTGATGGTGATAATTGTAGTCGGAGAATCTTTTTTCTTTTCTGATAATAAAATAGTAAGGAATGCAATCTTCTGAATTTATGAATATACCGTGAATCCATGGCAGAAACTTACTACGCTCGTTCTAAACACAATTTTTTGCGCGCTAATGTGATTGTAAAGGCTCCCATCAATGGTGAATGTGGCATCAAAATATATTGACTTTCACAAGTCAAAAACTTTCAGTAGGGTTGGCAATATTTTGATATTGACTTTTCTCAAAAAAGTACCGTTAACTTTTTTGGCTAATAATTGATATAAACTCGTCGCATGGTCCTAAATCCATAAAAAAAATTCGTATGCAACGAAATTTTTATTTAAAAATTTTTTCAAGCTCACCGTGATTTTCATCCTCTTCTTCTTCTTCTTCTAAAAAGCTTTGTAATATAACGCGTCTATTTAAAACGAAAATACTACAGCGGACGTCAGTAAAATTCAGACATGGCCCACTCAAACAAACAAAACTGCTTATACATTTTTATGGTTTTACCACTGCCACGTTTATACGGACAACTATTGCCCCCATGTGAAGACGCCTCAGCATGTTTATATGAGTGGACCAACTCAAAAACAGCTGAAGCAAATTCATGTCTAAATTTTACTGATGTCGACTGTATTCGTACAACCTCTTCATCGCTGTTCACACAAATTGAACGAATTGTACTCCTAGGAACGTACAAAACGCATTTTCCTTACATTTTGTAGAAGGTCGCTAGTATCGAACGAAGGTGTTAGGTCAAAACCTAATCCAGTAAGTTTATGAGAAATCTAAATGAAGAAAGAAAGTTCCTAGACGAACACCTTTTTAAAAAGTAGTAAATTAAAGTCTACTATTTCATTTCATGTGATCAAGACATTCACGATATTTTACTTTATTTCAGTTGTTACATATATCTCGGTATATAACATGATCACTATGTATTGCCTTTGGCTTAATTTTTGTCGTCGCTGGCGATAACAGATGAAAAAGCAAATTAAGTGTAGTACGGGCGTATGTCTGGCTGACTGCGTATGTCAAAAAGGTTGGAGCAAATGACTCGCCGAATCAGAAATGTTGAATTTTTGTATGGGAGAGACGTATATATTACTGAGAAACAGCGTAAAATCTGTTTCTTATTCTTGAAAAACCACACAAATATCACACTTTGAAGCCTATAGAAAAATTCCAATTTTCTGATTTAACTTAATTCCACGTTTCCCAAAATTTCAACACGTTTTATTTCTCCACCTGGAAATTTAGAATTCTGAACTAGTTCAAAAAATGTCAAAAGGCTGCAGATATTTAAATTCACCGATTTCCTGCTTTTTTTATCAGACCCCTTTGCTCTTCATCTGTTGCTTTTTAGCCAACACAACTGCTACTTCTGAAAATATTCGTACGAAGCCACAATATTTCAGAATTAATGGTCCTGGTAGGATAATAGATTTCGTCAGTTTGAGCCGACCATTTCTGATAGATGCACACAGATCTTGAGATCCTTTGTGCTACCCAGTCATCATTAAAATCTTTAAGACGTCCTTTTCAGGACCTCCTCTCCACACACAGACTTATCCCGACCTAAATCTCAAGCTTCATACCAGAACCTGCAGTCGGGTGTCGAGCCTAATCCAGGTATTCTACACATCTGTAAAATCATTAAAATTCTCCTGCTTGTGCCTCGACTAACACGGAACGAAGCCATGTATCATCCCTTCTGCGCAGCTAGCTATCAGTTACAGCAATAGCATAGCCGATGAGCGGGACGACAGCTAGGCAGCAGTACCGATGTACCGATACAACTGTCTTCACGTAAAGCGAAATCAATACAAATTCGACTGGTTCACAACGTACAAAACACAGTTCACAGCAAATGTGACTGACTTATTTCGGAACATTGTTGACAGTTAATCACACTGATAATAGGGAAACTACTTATAATTTCCGCGTTCTACGTACGTTACAACTGTAACTTAAGTTTACAATCAGTTTTGACAGAAAATATATGGGTCATCTGTCAAAATTTTCAGTTCATGTGGAAAATTGTATGAAAATTATATTTCACCGACTGGTACACTGTACACTCGCGGAATTTTGAAAACCGACACATTTTCTGTTTCGAGGTTTACTGGTTTTTTGTGTATTTTGCATGTATTTTTATATGGAGAAATCAAAAACTCAAGTAAAACACAGAAACATAAAATATGTCGGTTTTCAAAATTCCGTGAGTGTAAGTGAAAATAACAATCCTCTTAATGTTTTTGCAATGTGGAGGACAAATTATGTAGATCTATATATGTAAATCCAAAGTTGACATACATTAATACATAAATACTAAAATCTGGAACGCGTTCACGTAATGCTCTTCAAAAAGTTTTCACAATTTTCTTTAAAGCAAAATCGTGAACATAATTTGGTTAATTGTCGCGGTATATACTTAATAAAATGATTAAAACTGAGTCTTGTTATGATTGTGATAAGAAATGTAAATTTCACCCACCAGCTACACTGCATAAGTTTACACGATTTCGTAAAATTAACTTAATTCTATTCAAATTATAATGGGGCCTCTTGGAATCACCATTCGTGGAATGCAAATGTAACAAAATTAACACTTGGCTATATCGCTTCATCATGCCATTAATATCAAATTAACATATCGATGAATGTGCGCGCATATATAGTGGATTTTAGAGCGTTCTAAGGCTTTTATTTAAATGGGAATAAAATACACTCTGGTCTTAATAGACTTTCTAGTGTGTTCATTTACACAGATTATAGATAATTCAACGAATGCAAAGCCGGAGAACACAAATATTTCATTAAGCAAACAAAATTGATATAAGAATACCTCAATTTTCATAAAAAGAAGAATTGAATACAGAAAAGAAGAATGGTTTGATTCGATTCAATAATAAATCCATTGCCACGGAGACGTAAGACGTATTACAAGAATACAAGAAAACAAGCAACGAGCTTTTTTCGCATCGTCGTGCTCGCAGCTTTACTATACACACATACTTACATGTATCTATACGTATATAATATCTCACAATTTCCACCGCACTACATAGACAATTTGTTGGTTTAACAAATACATCAACTGAAAAGTGTGACACTCTGAAATGCACATGTGTTGTTTCTTATACACCACTACAATCCAGCGTCACCAATTCCAAATCCAATCAAAGTAAAATATTTCCCCACTGTCAGAGAAAACATGTTTATTCAACATACTCCTCCCTTGGCATATTCCACCGAAAATGAACGCCTTTGCATTTGATCGCCGTAACGCCTCCAATAATATGAATGAGTTTTCAGTATTACGACGGTTACCGACTGAGAACGACGGATTTTTAGTTCTATCAATGTTTTGAACGTATTTAAATGGATCTGAAACAAAAAAATGATTTTTAATTAATAAACGCTTTCAATCAGTTTTGAATGGGTTTAACTCGTTAAACTGCTGTGATTTATCCGACAGAACATTATAGTGCAGTGAAATTTGTAAAAGCGAACAGTTAGAAGGGAAATTGATGTGATTGTTTTCGAATTTTTTGTCGTAATATTTTATCGATAATTAGTTTCTGTAAAACTCCATGATAGCCAAATATTCGTATATTGACTATCGAACTTCTTCGGCAAATAAGTTTACTACACATTCGGTAAAAAATAAAGACAATCGTTCAGTGCTTGATTACTAATTGTGTTTTGACCGTCGGCACTTCTATATCGTCAATCGCTAAATAAATAACCATGATCTAAATGGTCCGCACCGATCACCAACAATCATGACAACACTAACCTCACGATCGCTGTCGCTAATACCACTACCCCTTAACATATCGATCGGAGGCAACGACTTAATGCAAGGGAATCGAATGTTGCACAGTCATTGCATTCCTAGTCCTCACACATCATCGCCGAAGGATGATCGTTTATCACCTCCCAGTCGTTACAGTAGTGAAAGTAGTCCAAACAATCATTTATCACTAGATGGCATAAATCGTAGTCTCGTTGAAAATAGAAAGAACGTGATGGATGATTTTAGCGATGCTCGATCAAGTTCAGTATCTAGTTTCAATCGTGAACAAGATGAAATGAGTTGTTGCAGTGATGATAGCGAACTATCGGTTGGAAAAGAAGTCGACAGTGGGCAAACATTCGATGCCGAACAAGTCATAACGAGACATAATTTAAATCGTGTTAAAAAACGTGTTGATCTCGATGATATGGATAGTGTTGATGATTCTTGTGGAACGCCAATAACGGAAAGGACGAATCCTTGTGCTAGTGATGATTTAAGTAACGATTCCTCTAGATATACAACATTACAGCCAAATAGTCCTCGTGACGAATCGGTACGGTTTCCCATTGTTAGACCAAGTCCAACACGGCTACAAGAAGAGTTTCTACGAAATTCACAATTGTACGCCGAAGAATTGATGAAACATCAAATGAGTTTTATGGCTGCAACAAAAGGGCTAAACATTAGTCCGAAAATCAATGATCATTCGTTCGGTTACCCTGTACGACCCGATGTCAGTCCGATAAAAATGGAAGAACCAAAAATTGGGTTTCGACCTTTGATTCGATCGCTAGAAAAGGATCAACGCTGGAATAATATGGACGATCGAGCCTCCCACTCACCGGAAAGTTTAAATTTTCGCGGTATTCATTCTCATCTCAGTGCGATATCGAAAATTACATCGGCATTAGGACGCGGTGAAATGGTCAATCTAACGTCGCCCGGCAGTATGACGTCGCGTGAAAGCTCACAATCGCCACCCATCAATATACAACAATTGATCAACAATAACATTATGAACGACTCGAATTTAAAATTTAGCATCGACAATATTTTAAAGCCGACATTCGGCCGACGCATTACCGATCCCTTGTTGAAACGAAATAAAAGCAATAAAAAATCGGCAGCACAAAGGGCGTCCCAGGGAAACGATAAACATGGTAAAGCTATTGATCTAACGGCGACAACAAATGGTTTAGATGCAATGACAACAACAATGGCCACGCCATCAATAGCAACACCACCATTGTCAGCACAAACCGAACAAGATAAACCGACAACTGAGTCAACATCAAAGTCACCTATGGTATGGCCGGCTTGGGTGTATTGCACAAGATACAGTGATAGGCCGAGTTCAGGTAAATTTAAAGAATTTATTTTAGAAAGTTTTTGTATTGCGTTATTGTAGTGTTTGTGATTGAATCGATTGTGTTTAGTTGGACTGGGGGTGAAAATTTTGTTTTTGATTTCGATGAATGTAACCGACTCATTTTACCTTATCTGGAACTTTCATTCGGCGTAGAGTTTATAGAATCGAAGAATGAGAGGCACATTACAAGAAAAAAGCTTTCTATCAGCTAACATTGGCACACTCTTAAAAACTTTAATTATCAACAAACGTTTATGATAACGTTTATGTTACATGCACGGACGAATAGAAATCACGCACATTTTCCTTTTTTTTTCATTCAGTTCATGACAATTTATCCGAATGTATAATCGTTTATAAAGTTCACACCCATGCATGTCTTTGAGAATTACTAGTGAGCCTTTCAAACTGTCGCTTCGTCTTATGAGACTTGTAGCCGAAAAATAACTTCCAAGCCTATAATTTAATCAAATCTGCACATGGAAGAGTTCACCAAATTTCACTCTACATCATATATGTGTCTCAGTGTCCGTCATTCACGAAATTATATTGTTCACAGTACTCAAAATGAAGGTTATTCGACGATAAAATCTCTTCGCATAGAAATATTTATTTACTCCCCGTTACGGAAATAATAACATGCTCGAAAAGCATTTGATGTATGTCCAGATTGTAGAAGAAATTTATTCAAATCGAAAAAATTTTTAATTTTCGTAGTTTTTGTGCATTAAATTTCATGGGTGGACAACTACTAGAAATGCATGTCAATAAATTTTAGTCTTCAGTCAGGAAACCGAAGGATTTCATCGAATTTTTCCAACCACTTTCGTAACCAATTTTCTCTAAAAATGGTTTCATTTCAAGCCAGAAACATTTTGAACAAAACTAAATTAAATATCTCGAAACTATGTGGTTGTTGGAGGTAATACGGTTAATTTACGTGTGTTTCTCGTTCGGAATGTAAAATAAGGGTTTCACCAACATTCAAAATCAAACAATGGAAAATGGTCTTGTCATGGTTTTTTGAATTAGTCCTTGCAAGGTGTGATTGAACATAAAGAATAGAAACAAAATATGTTCACTTTTTTTTCTAGAATTCACATAATTGAATGAGCTGTGCATGTATGGCCACTCAAATTCTCACTCATACCAAAAATAGTTCCTTAAAAGATTGTAGCCATTTTTAAAAAAATTGTTCAATAATTACTTTATATATTGGAGTGAGACACGCCATCGACGGTACAACCTATTGTCGTTCGTTACAACCGTTTCTTATTAAATAACATATAAAAAGTACATCACACATATTACGTACACGGTTAAAAAAAGTTGGTGTGAATTGGATAGTAATCCTTCTATCTGCTTTCATATTGTAGTAAAATGATATATGAAAATATTGAAATATTTTCAATTGAGGTAGTAGTTTGGTGGATATTCAGTGCTGTTAATGAACCACATCTCCCCACGTTTACTCAGGGCCTATTTTGATGGAATTAAGTTTCTTAAATTCCCGAAAATTCCCGAGAATTTCTACATTTTGTGAAATCTTAAAATTAATTGAATTTCAATTGTCAAAAATCAGACTCGATCATTTTATTTTGCTTTCATTTGGCGTGTCGCCTTAACGAAGATCAAAAACAAATAAAAATCCGCAGGTTGTTCAATATGTAGCCTTTCGATTTTATTCGTTAAAATAGGCTAGGCACTGCCAGTCGGGCTTGATAAAGTACAGAATTTTACTCACTTTCAAGTACCACGATTTATTTAATGAATGCGAGCTAGTCTCTTTCTTTCTTCTTTACAGTAAACGTCGTATGTACAAAATTCGGTAGACTTGATAAGAAAGGTGAATAGAGCCGAAATATCACTACTGTAAGAACTTTAAATTCAGTTCGAATAAAATGTCCCGTATCTGCACAAAAGTCGCTAGTAAACCATAGAGCTATAATCGAGAGATGGCACTGATGCTGATGCTATCCGGCACCCAAAAATTACATGGGCACCCCAGACATGTTTAAAAATGTCATCTCTCGAGTGTAACTTTATGTAGTAAGCCCAGGAGTAAACCCAATAAACGCTAGCCTTTTAGAAACGTCATAATTGTTAAATCTGGGCATTCTTATGTTTGAAGTATCTCAGAGAGTTTAATAAAAAAAAGTCTTTTACTTCATTTGTTTCAACATTCATATTGTTATATAAGACTTAACGAACCAGATTCCATGGATTAGTTTCATCGTCGTTATCGATAAAACAGATGAATAGCAGTTTTGGAAAGCAAATCAATGCAATAAAGGAAGAAATTTTTAACAGTGTAACTTTATTGCTTTACGTCTTGCCCACCTAATTATTAAACTGGATAACCCCCCCGAAAAAAAATTCAATAAAAACTACATTAAGTACGTTATTTCTTATGTATTATGATATTATTTATAATTGAATTAACTAAATATATCATTAAAATGCTAATGAACCGGAAATACTGTAATACACATAAAAAATGGTCTACGCAACAATCCATACGAAATATTCGTACACTACTGTCGCTGGTACTGTAAACCAACCATACACATATCATATCATATCATTATCATTGTTATTTTGTATAATTACAACCAGAATTAACGTTTTAAAATGACATTTTGAGTACATAAAATGAATGGTTAAATGACCGCAACAAAACAGTCATTTTGGGCCTCATTTTAATACTTCGGAATATATAATTTTATCATAGAGACAATACAATGTGATATAGCAGAGACGTTTTGTAGATATTGTGTGCGGAGGTACATATTTTGGTGTGGTTGGAGAGATACATGGAATGCGTGTTTAATGGATGTAGTCTGGTATATGTTATACATGGTGCAAAGTGGATCTGGTTACTTTCGTTCCAACGTAAAATGCCATACTGAACAAGATTTAGTAAATGGAACATGCGGATCTTGTTTTGATTGATTTATTTATTAATTGTGAGCCAAGTCCGTAGGAAGGGTTCGGAACTTGTGTAATGTAAGGGTATCATTGTCCTTACCCTTAGATCATATGGAATGTTAGTATAGCATTTTGCAATTATGTTTTCGTGGTTCTGCTCGGTGGATGCAATTTTTTGCGTTCATTTTCGCATCTACCATCCCTTTCAGGTCGGGCTTTAACGTTGCAACTCGTCAAAATATAAATTTGGAACCACGGACGTAATGTACTACTCACTAATAGATTCAAAGAAACAGAAATTTTTGGAAGAAATCATATTTCCGTAGATGTGTAGTCACACACCAGGCACCAGAAAATTATTTACTTACAGCCCAATTGCCTTAAAGGCTTAGTATTCATTGAGATTACCTCGTATCCATCGTTCCGTGTTGAAACTGTTTAGTCGACTTGAATCTACTTGCTATACGATTCTAATAAGTTTCTTGATGTTGTGCTGATTGTATCTATACTGAAAACTCAAAAAAAAAAATCGCGTTAAACGTGCCATGAGAACCTAAGGTTATTTAAGAAAATAACTTATTTGATACTGGAAGAGTGTATGTATGCGTTTTGCCTATCTTATTAACAATCAGTTTTCCGTCAGTTACGGTACCTATAACGACAACTTTAAAATTACGACTAACGTAACTGATATTTATTAAGGTGAAAAGAATCGATAATTAATGGGCGAGGGCATTGGAGGAAAATCATAATTATCTTTTTCACACTCAATTACCGGTCAATAATTGATGATGAAAATTAGATACAGTGATTTTTCATCAATAAAAAAATTGACACACGACATTTGATTTCCATTTGAACTTATGATTATAGCGCGAATAATGGTTGTCCAACTGTATAAATTATATTTGTTGAAGGACACACACCAACAACAGTAAATATAGTTTATGACTAGCGCAAATTTTAAAAATTATTTAATTGACACGTCCATCGTGCTTAGCATACAAATGTTATCTCAACTTATTTGTCAAGGACTCGCATTTTATAAACGTAAATCATAAAGTGAGCATCAGGCTTATAGCTAAAAAAAGTGATCTATTTCGTCAGCAATTACAAAATTTCTCTTGGACTTTTATCCTGTAGGTGAATAAACTTTATGAGGCTCATAGCGTAGTAGCGTAGTAACTAGTATTGAAATATCGCGAATTCGTCGTGTAATTCTGACGTCATTTAAGACCAATGTTGTTCGTAGCTTATGCTAAAAGGCTTTTTTTAGTGAATTCGATTACAGAACTCTTCCGACGAAATATGATTATATTTGCACCACTTAACTGTACTGCCCTGAAGCCAAAGTAAATAATTTTATCAACACGAGACTCTTTATTTCTTTTCCCGGACTTATGTACACACATTAACACATGAACTACAAAATAAATACTACTTATGTACAGCTAAAAGCACTTGCTAAAAGTGACTTTTATAAAAATTAGGATCGTGTTCTTTATTAAAAACTGGAATTGTACGTATGAGATGTGTTGTCAACCTCGGCTTCGACTCAGGTTGACTATTTTCACATCTTTTACATAATAAAATATAAATCCATTGCACCAGGTATTTATGTTAATTTTCCAATTGTAGTACAGTCCTATTATCCTAAAAACTAACTTTTTTATTAAAACATTTTAAAATTGTTCTGTCTTAGATTTCTCCATATTACTTCAGACTGTACAATTTTATAAACGCAAGATTTTATTGATAAATTGATTTATTAACACTATTTATGATCAAAGAATTTGCGCTAATCGGACAATAAAAAAAGCTCTGTGTACGACACAGTCAAATGAAGCGTAGAAACGATTTTATCGGTCTTCTAGATTTGTTCATTGCCAGTTAATTTAGCGAAGTTTAAAAAACGAGTGAAAAAGCCGACAAACGCTCAATATGGATTTTCAAACTATAAATAATTGATTTTTGCAGAATAGAAATTTCGTAGAATAGATTCTGGTCAATCACTTTTACTTAAATAGGATTCCAATAAGAACAAATTGGATTTTTCATTCTCTTGAAAACAAAAAAACCGAAAGTTAGATTATATTCTTAACAGAATCCACTACTATGTCTGTGTAGTATGATCACAAATAAAATATTCCTACAAAAAGCATAACAAACACGTTATACCCCATAATTCCTTAACCGTACATGCAAAGCTATTTAATTATAAAACTAAACACACCGCATCGCAGATCAAAGTGTAAATTAAGCTTTAAAACAGAAAATCATTAAATATTTCACAGTCAATTCACTTCTGATTAATATTGATAATTTTATTTAATAGTATGGCTTGTATATAGTTGAAGCTGTTTGCTGGCAAAAGCATGTAGCATTAAAATGATGATAGGTTATGGTTATAACGAATAAGATATATGTATATATTCAAAGCATATTGGTGGTTTTGTGTTAATTCAAAGGAAATAAGACATTGAGCACATAGAAATAAATGGCTAGTTATATTAAACGGCGAATTTATTTACGTAATCTGATGTGCATTCAATTTAATATGAATGCAGTAGAAAAACAAAACAAATCGAAATCAATAAGCACCTTTGAATTATATCAAACGTCAGAGCTAAAATTCATGTCCAATAATATATTTTCACACTTAGCAAGAAGAATAAAATCTGAAGAAGAAAAAAAGTCGAATATAAAAGCCAGTAGACAAAAATAAAAACGAAAATTTCTTTCAATTTGAAATTACAACCCATCCGCAGCGCGTAATTTTTTCCCCGTTTTATAAAATGAAAACACGTTTCGATAAAAGAGATACTTTGAAATAAAATGGTTCAGTGATTTTATCGTTTATGTTGTATTGATTCGTGGAGTTTTTTCTTCGTATTTAAAGATCTACCGAGTATAATTTCTATGTAAACATTGGTAGTTTTTATTGCTCGCATTGACAATTTAGAAATTCTTTTGTAACTTCAGAATACTACTCTCGGAATGTTAACGTTAAATTTAATGTATAATTGAATTTAGGTTCTTATTGTCTTAGAAAGTTTTTTTTTTAAATCGCACATGCATCCATAAGCGCTTTTTTAAAAGAATTTTTGATACGAAGAAATCTTCCAATAAAAACTGGTAGGTACATCAAGCAAATAATTTTAATAATGGTAAAACCCGAAACCCAAAGCTTACATTTTATGTTTAATGACGAGGTTCATGCCATAAATTTAATTGGCTGTTTGCGAAATCAGTTGGTGAGCTTCAACGAAATTATCAGACGTTGTATAACCTATTAGGCATCTGTTATCGACATCAACGATAAAAATAAATGATGAACTCAGACTAGGGTTCGTTTATTTATTGTAAAATGTATAGTTACACGAACAGAATTTTGAAAACCGACAAATTTTTTGTTTCTGTGTTGTACTTGAGTTTTTTGGTTTCTCCATATAAAAATGCATGTAAAATTCAGAAAAAGGCAGCAAAGCACAAAACAGAAAATGTGTCGGTTTTCAAAATTCCGTGCGTGTAAGATTAAGAAGTACATTAAACAAAAGAAGTAACAGATTTAATCGACCATTGCCGTTTATAAAAGTAACATCTTATAACAGGTCCTAGGGTGCGTCGAAAGTTAATAGTACATTATGCCTCGATTGGTAAATTTCACACAAGAAGTACCATTTCCAACATCTGCCCCATTGGTAAGTAATGTACTATTATTTAAAAACGTGATATAAAGTTAACTTTACTGCACGGATCTAAAACTTTACCTCAAGTTTTTGAATAAAATACCTTACTTGGCACTTTTACTTCCTTCACTCATTAGTAAGGATTCATAATTTTACGATTAAAATTGAGTTCAAGTTAATTTTTTAAAATAATAAAAACATAGAATCGAAGGGCGGATAGACCTAAATAATCCTTATTCACTTGTCAAAAGTTTTTTAAAAAAAATAGAAGACTTAATATAGGATATTGCGAACTGTGTTGCACAAAGTCGCTTTTCAAAGCAGTATGCAAAATTAGGCTGTGTCCATCAACTTGTGATCCCCACTACAATTTAATTATAAAATTTAAAATTGAGACACAACGCAAATGTTATTCATTTCGACAAAGTGCGCAAAAGTATGTCAAATTTTTGGTGGTGCTACAGATTATGTTCGCAAACTGTTCAGAAAAATCTAACATTTCAACATTGTTACCTCAGTAAAATATTCTAAAAACAACGATTCTATAAGATTTTCCTACAATATGTACTATATTGTCGTCATTTACAACTTTCAACGTGATTCCATTTTTTTTTTTTACGAGTAACGTCCATACTCGACCCGAAAAGGAGGGTGGTATTCCCGCGGTAAAATAAAATTTGGACGTAAGTACGGTTTTACGTGATTAGGCAATGTAAATGCATATTTCATATGAACGAAGCGCCATTTATATTGCCGTAACACATAAAATTCCTTACAAAACTCGACTGAAAAGTCTAAAATGTTTACTGAGCTCGGCTCCGCATCGGATCAATAAAATTAACACAAAAACTGGACTTTTCACCTTTTTACGTAACGGGATGTAAACCAATAATATCCCACTTTGTCAGTAAACATTTAGTCACTGACGATAATTAATTAACGTCCCGTTAGTGTATATGCAGCAATATAAACCAAATGAATCTTATCGTTACAATTTCATCACTAAAAAGAACGTACCTTCCAACATTTTTTAAAAGAATTTTGAGTAAAAGCAGCTAAAAAAGCAATTCATTCAACAATTTTACTCTCATCTTGCATCTTCGTATAATTGGAAAATAAAAATTATTTTCATATTATTCGTTAAATTAAATCGATACTCAGCTGGCACAAAACATAAAACAACTCCATTTGAAGCATGTAATGAGTTCTTTATTAGGCTTTTTTGCTGTACGAAAATCCTTAAATAGAAACCTTATACTTCACGTAGATTGGCATTATTCTAGCATAAAACGTAATACTCAACATGCAATACCAGTTATTACATTATTATAAATGCTAAGTTAGATATAATACACCGTCATGTCTACACTAACATACTATATAGATTTATTGCATAGGTGTACGTATAAATTAAACAAAAATCATAATAAAGGAGTTGTTTCGATGTGCAAAGTCAATTACTCATTAAATGTACATGACTTTTAAATTATTTTCGTTAGAAGTGCGATTCATATAACGTCGAAGTGTACAATCTGCAGTAATTAAACACAGAACGAAGCGGTCGGCGCCAAAGTTCATTTCAGTGTTTACAATTTGATTATACTCGAAGTAACTACAGGAACGTAAAGTTGTGCTATGAGTTTGCCGTATGATCAACGTGTAGTCAAAATAAGCCATTGCGATGATGTTTTATGATCGTTTCGCTCAGATAAGAATGATGGAAGTAATTATAAGCCAAGTTCGTCAATATAATTTCCTTATTATTATAGTCGATTTAAATCGGTGACATTACCCAGCCTTTTAAAATTTATCTATATCCCCTACCTGTACTTCCCCTATTTCAACATATAAATACATCCTACAATTTGTGGATAAATATGCACTACTGAGGTAATTCCGCCAATATAATTTATATTTGATGAGCTAAGATATTAAAACTGGATACGAAATGAAGGGAACGATTTACCGTAATGTCAGAACACAATATAGTAACTCAATTCAGAAGCATTATCATATCAGCAATTCAACCATTGTAATTTAATTACATTTTATAGGTCTAGACAGTGAAATTATCTATATGTCCGGTGCAAATTCTTTTCATGCTCTTGCTCATTTCATGCAAGATTATGAAATTGGATAATAGCTTCATTATTTCAGCTTTATGTCCCGTACTGGTACAATATATACTTACGGAAAAATTGGTACCAAAAATTATAGCGAGATCAACGACCTTTAATGCATGAGAATCGCGAAATGCAAACCAATTTACTCTTTCGAGTAACGCATATTTAACTTAACATTTCACATTTCGCCCGGTCGTAACCGATCGACATGTAATCAAAACATTCGATTAAAGTATCAATTATGGATATGTGGAGCAATTTAACATAAACAAACAAATTTACTGGAACAACACTAAAAACAATACGCAAATTCCTTGAAATCGACTAATGAGAAAAATTCATGTAGGAATTTCCATTACATGCTCATTATAAATTAAGCATGTTTGGATTACATTAGCTGCATTTCACTTTGTATACAAAGAATCTAGCTTTGCAAATTTAATCAATGTGATTGACACACAGTTGGAGCTGCACACATTTTGAATAATTTATTCCTGGAGGTATGTATAAGTAGAAAGGTTGGAGATCCGCTTTCTTTTAGTCTGACAGATTTATTTTACGTCGTCCGCTCATAAATAGAGACACTTTTCGCTAAAGGCTCAATGCGACCTATTTAAGTACAAATAAAAATCATTTAATGTTCATCACTTGACCTTTCAGTCCTTCCTCTAGTTAACACCAAATTAGTTTCCAAATTTCAACGTTCAACAGATTATGGGCCCAGTAGGGTTTATTAACTTATCAAATTGTTATTATGTGGAAACGAAAGCCAGTTATGTCCAACGTAACCTTGTACAGCGACAGAGCAAGGCATTGGGACATATCAGTAAATAGTATCGTAGTATGGTTTAGCACCGTTGTCAGGTATAGCAGCGTAGTCGCTTCATCATATGGATATTTTATTGTTTATATTGTTTATCTCAACGAAAACTCAAATTGTGAAGAAATGCAAAAATATTGCAAAAGTAAACATTCGTTGTCACGGATCTGATTTGGTGATACCACACCCGAACTATATCTA
Source organism: Bradysia coprophila (assembly GCF_014529535.1). NCBI lineage: Eukaryota > Metazoa > Arthropoda > Insecta > Diptera > Sciaridae > Bradysia > Bradysia coprophila. The sequence continues at coordinate 354,511 of NW_023503616.1, forward strand.
AATTAAGCGAGATACTAGCGTGTCAACTTTGCATTTAATCATTATAGGGGTTAGCCATTATGGTTCGTAAAGTTCGTGAGTATGACGATTTTGTTCATACACTTTTGATATAAAATATATGTGAGACATGTCAACAGTTCACAAAAGTTTTATACTTTCGAACATTACGAACCATAATGGTTTACCCCTTATTTTTCATATAAATCAAGAATTTTGCGATTTAAACAATGAAATTCTGATCCATGTTCGTGGTCACTTTAGTTTTGTTATACACTGGAACAATCATTTGAGTCGAATGAAATTTTTATTATTTTTTGTGTATAAGAAATACAAATTGCCTGAAACAAAATTCAATAAGTGATTTTTCAATAAACTTTTTGCTTTTTCATACTTAAGAATTGAGAAAAAATCGTTTAACAAGATGTATTCACACTTTAAATCATCTCCCACACTTCAATTAGTCCAGCTTAAGGATATATCATTACAAATATTCTTTTTTTATGTTACTTTAATCACAATACCCATAATCGAGGTGCGCCCACATTGCAACGACTGATCACCGTTGATGTTTCAACTAAATTTGCAGAAGTTGCAATAAACGATTTTTTTGCTATAGCTTGGACCCTTGGCCAATTTTTTATCATTTTTTTGTATGAAGATGACATGAATCTCTGATGATCTTTGTTGTTCAAAAAAAAATCATGAATCTGAACAGTCATTTTTATTCATAATAACATGAAACGGTAGGAAACGAGATATTTAATTAAAATTTTATTTTTGATATCATTTTTTTTCTCTACCAGTCATAGATGTCTTTGCAACATTCTTTAGCAATGTATCACTTAAAACATTTTTTTATCTCAATTTTTTTTTTCTGAAACATATAAATAAGATACGCTACTATTGCATTTGCGAATATTTGTTTGATTTCGTAAAAATTTCGAAACGGTAAGGTTGAAAAAACGACGAAGAAAAAAAACTTTTCCTCCTGGATCCATTTTAAGTTATTCAAAGGTGGGACCACCCAAGTGAAACTATCATTCGTTCTTTTTATCTTTATGAAGTTTTTATTAAGCATTAGGCTTTATGATCGTTCTGACGTTCTTAAAAGTTTGCTGAAGTTTTTGCATTTTTTTAATGTTTGTTTTAGTTATGTTTCTGTTCTTCATCTTTTTTTTCTCCTTTTCTTTTAATGTATCGTTATATTGGCGACTTAATTATACGAAAATTAATTAAATGATGATGTTTGATTAGGTTGATTGTAATTACTGATATCAATTTGGCATTTTAAATAAACTTTTTTTTATCGATAATTTATGGGTCACATATTTGAAATTTCTTCTCGGCACGTTGCGGAAAATTGATTGTTTTTTATTGATTTTAAAAATGTTTTATCAGAACATTATATGGCTTAATTGTGATGCAAATTAGGTAGATGATGCGGTTTATTGGAAATGAGGACTCAGCTTGATTGCTTGGTAATGCATTATCGAGTTATTGAATAAATGGCTCGTTTACTTTCGTATTACATGCAAAATGTTCTGAAAACTGTGTTTTCAACTTTTTTTTAATGAAATTTGTCTCCGACGACATGCAACATTGATAAATTATTTATGCCAGTCTTACCTGTCTTTTTTGAATGCTAATCACTTGTCCATTTGGATGTAAAATAGTTGATTAATGATCATCGATCCAAAACTAAGTCGAAGTTTTTCATGAATTGACTGTAATTTTAAACTTTTATTGAAAATTTTTATTGAAATGAAAATAACAAATGAGCGAATGGCTTACAATTCTCAACAGAAATATGTACGAGTGGTCATGTTATATACCAACAGTAACAATAAAGTATAAATTTTGAGAGGAATATACTTCTCCGGAACATAATACACGGAATGAAACTGTTATAATAAAGAAAAAACCCATCACCGATCGATGGGGGGTCGCAATCGCTCACCCAGATACCATAGTACTTATATATTGAAATTATACCAAAAGTTGATATGTATTGACAGAACAGTAATGATTTAATATTGCATTGATTGTAATATAAATTTTTGTGATGATGTGGGTATTCATATTCATATAACCATCACTTTGCTATCGGATGTCTTAATGGTATGCACGAATGAAAATTTATGAATTTTATAGGTAGCGAAGATCGTAAATTGTGTACGTTACCTACCTACAGAGAGTTTTATTCAAATATTTTTGTTTTGTTTCTTCTTTTATTTATAAAAAAAATATTTTGGATTATAATTCCATATTGAATGTTTTCAGAGCATTTTACTGATAGACCCAATGTACTCTGTGGACTTCCTCGACCAATTTAAAGAGATAATCCATATAAGAGAATCCATCACTTATAAAATTCGCTAAATTAAATGTTTTATCACATAAGTAAATTACAATCACCCGCATTTTTGTCGATGATTTTTTTTTTGAGATATTTGCATGGGCACGGCCGGCAAACAGACAAAGAACCACATGCTTTATGTATATTATAAAAAAATTATTTCAATTAATCTTTTAGAAACAGAGAGTCTCCATATCTTAGGATCAAATCTGTTACTTCATTTGTTGAATGAATCTTATAGTGGTTGATACAAAATCTAGCACTTCAATATTTTTAACATATATTTCGGTATTATAATAGAGAACTGACCAGAACTAGTCTGTTATTTTTATCGATAATAACAGATGGAGTAAGCTCTGCTCATGGTTCTCATGTTGTGCATATATGTGTCGATAGCCAGATGACAAGCCGTTTCAAAAATTTTCAATGTGATTAAGGGAAGAGAACCGCGTGGAACAACAGAAATGTAAAGAGAGTCGCTTCTATTATGTGATGAAATATACGCGCAACAAATAGTTTGCCTGGAACACACAGAAGAACCCATGAAAAAGAGAAAATATTGGATACCTTTATTCTTAAATCCGAATTAATATAAAATTCATGAACAAAAGTTCGTTTTGACCCTACGAGAAAGACTTAATTAGTAACAAAACTATGTATAGACGGTGTACGTCCCCAGTGTTGTATGTATGTACCTCCAACAACTACATAATCTATACATATAATCACCACCTGTATAACAACTAAAATAGTTACATTGGCGTATATTTTTAGAGAACTCAACAATTTCTAGTTTACATATCGCATGAATAATTTCATATCATTGGTATTATAAAGCCATTACATATCAAACTGCCATAAATCATTTTTAATTTAGCTTTCATTTGTACAATTTTATTGAAGATTCGTTTGCATAAAATATCAATAAACGACTTCGTCGTTTTTTTTTCTTCATTTTATTTAAACTCGTCGTACTTAATGCGATACAGAAACATTATAATTAAGTTAAAGAACAATTATTTCATTCGTTCGAAATATTATGTGTGGTGGTTCGTGTGCGTCTTAATTATTTCTTTCTACATCTACATTAAGAAAATGATTTGTTTGAAATACATTTGAACATGACACATAGTCCAGTTGGTTGTAATTGATGGTTTGGTGTTAAATAATGAAATGACATCAGCACAACGGACCACCATGGGCGAACGAAGAAAAAAACATTTTACATTAAAAAAATTCCGTTGTTTTGCTCTCTCGTTACTTTAACTTTTTGCTCATATTTGAAATATCATTTAATTGTAAAAAAAAAGGTTTTTTCAATAACAGCGAATGAAACTGACAAACATTTCACATTCTACATATTTCATATCGTAAATACACGAGATAGGAAGCAACATTAAATCTTATTAAACACTCATAACTTACAATCAAATATAATTTTTACCACCCAGCTTGTAACTGACAATTTAAATGATATGAAAAACCATAACAATTTGTCACTCGTCTCAACAATGAAAAATGTAAATAAATAGAGAGGTTCCCAAACAATATAATAAAGATCCGAAAGAAGAAGAAAAAAAAACTTTCATTGACCAACACACAGTGTTTTGATGTCTCTATAATGTATCTAATAATAACGCAACAGAGAGTGTTTTGTGATGTTCTATTGTCATTTGATATTTATTTTTTAATATTTTTTTCTTTCTTTTTTTTTGCTTTTGTTGGTTTTATTTGATACCATGAAGAGGCTTTTCATTCAATAAATCTTTTTTTTTTAATATTCATTCATCATTTGATTGCACAGATGATTCATTGACACTGGTAGAAATTTGATTTGATTGAACCGTAAATCATTGAGAAAATAAATTGTGATATGTGTGCTAGTACGTTTGGCAAAATAAATTCGACTACCGAAATTTCAATGCCAATTTTCAATTAAAATTGATTTTCTGACTATTCCGTTTCTCGAAATCCAATTTTAGAAGTTTGCTTCTGCATGAGTAAAATCGTGGCACATGTAATGTGGTACGAAAGCGATCTTCATTTTTTCTCCATTTACATCAAAGAGTAAGAGAGTCTTGGTAATATGCTTCACAAATATGTGAAATGAGCCATAGGTAATCTGGTCTCACACGAATAGACTGATTGACGCCTAAATTCATTGTTTTTGCTCTATCATACAGCGGACGTCAATGAAATTTGTACAAGAATTTGATTAAGCAGTTTTTCAGATGGTCCACTCATACAAACAAAACTGCTCCTCGGTCTTTATACCTGTGTAAACAAGTATAAGTAGTTTTATTTGTATGACTGGACCAGCTATAAAACAGAAACTCTGATATAGTCGGGTCTCTTGCGTTAATCCGCTCTCTCTACGTTTCTCGAGATTTTCAATTATCATCATGATTGGAAATGAAAAGTTGTTAGCGAAATTTTCTTTTTGGGCGAACGGAGACCTTTTCTGACACAAGAGCCTGGACTAGTGTCGACATGTCTTGAATCTAAATGCTGTAGTTGATTTTTCAAAATTTGTCAAACACAGGTCACAGTGTTGCGACATGTTGAATTCATCAACGAATGCGCAATCGCTTTGTTTGAATCGGAGAAAAGCGCGTGTTAGGTTTCGGATTGATGGACAGCGAACATGCCCTTTGATCGGGGAATTAGAATTAAATTCTGCTCCTGAAATTCTTACCTCCAATGAAAAATAGTGTTGGCTTTCCGCCGTTTGTCAGTCGTTTCACTATGCTGTCGATTTGCTTTTGAGTATTTGTGAACTTGTCGAATGCCATTTCCGCATACGGTTTGGTCGTGCAATTGTTGATCGCCTCTTGCCAAAATTTTAAAGAATGTTCGATGTACGGCCAATACATCCGTGTTGGTGTGGGCGTTTCCGTATATAGCTGTCTGTTTTCTCTATCGCTTGCTGCAGACCTTTCAAATTCACCGGCCAGCCGTAAGAATTTCTTTTTCCGCAAGTTGTTTTTCGTGTTACGATGGAATCTCTTTGACTTTAGCGTTGTATTCACCTCCTTTCCGCTATCTATTGACCGTCTAATGGCTGCGATGTACGTATTGTATCCCACCCCACATCAATACTCGTTTCATATTTGTAGTGATTCTCTCGGTAGTTGCTACGGATTCGACTGACTCTTACTTCGGTCCTTACTTCACGCTTCGGCACAGCATTGTACAGCAGAGATACGGACACACTGTCACTCTGAATTCTCTGAATTTGGTAGGCTTATTTCGTGTACTGCGACAAATCTCTTCTATCATACGATTCTGCCTAAAGGCGGTGGAAACTTCAGACATTGGTTCCATTTACATCCTACACTTCCCACATTCAATTTAGTTTAGGATTTTACATGCTTGCGTGTCAAAAATCGTTTCTTCGAATTTGATGAACTGTCGACGCCCTCAGCCTGTAAAAAACCATTACAAAATTCGGGATAAAACTCGAAAAGTCTCGTTTTACTGACCGTGGTTTCTTCTCGGATCAATAAAATTCACACGAAAACTCTAATTTTTACCTTTTTTAACTATTACATACTGAGAGCTCCTATACCAATTCTTTTAACTTCTCTAATAAGTTTTGCCTTCAGTTTACGTTTTGTGAATAGGATAACAAATGCGCGCTGTTTCTTTATGTTATTAAGTGCATTTGCCGATGATAGTCTTGGAATCTGATCCTACGGAATTAAATAGTTAGATCACATAGTCAAAGGCAATAGTTGCTCATTTAAAGCGTTTTTTTGTGTCTCAGCTGGGAATGAATTATAATGCAAGAGCTTATATACAATTTTAATTCTCTTAATTTGATAATTTGATTGATTATTATTATTATCCATTTTTATCAAAAAGATGTGGGGTTACAATATTGTTTCCTTTTCTTTTCTTTGTCACTACGATCACTAGGCTTTCCGTGCATACATTAACTTAGCTCCAAAACCATTCACAGACATAGAATACGATTTCCACAGAACTCAAGAAACTGCAGCCTAAGAAAAATACGGCTCCACCGCACCACCGCATTTAAAAAAGAATCGACCACAATTTGTCGTCATTTGGTTGCACAATAAAAATTCAACTGAAAACAAATTGCATTTGATCGAGGCTCTCAACGGAATTGTTTGTAAATAATTTGTTTTACTGTACACACGCAATTTTTAAAATTCATAAACCGCCCTTAATACGACCATTCCAAACTACGTTTAAATTTAATTTGCAAATTTTAAATTATTTGCACAAGAAGTAATAAGATTAGGTAAAATTATTCTTGAAATGCTAGTTGGTTAGACTTATAAACAAGCGCATCTGTTATTTAATTTGTCCTTCGACCGCAGGAACAATGAACGTTTTGTGGTTTGAATTATCGTCGTACGCGAGGAAACAAAATTATAAGTGCAATGTTTCACCTATAATCGGAATGAATTGGTAAATATAATAAGCAGAGCTACAATTTAAACAAAAACCACTGTACAATGGTTTACAATTTATTTGTAAAAATTAAATTCATTTCAATTTTTATTTCTTCGTAATGATGGAATTGCGTGAACCGTTTCTTCTTCTTCCAAGTATGAAGAGCAGAAACAACATGCCTTGGAATATAAAAATGTATTTTAAATAAAAAAGCCATTAATTCAAAACATGATTTTTTTTAAATAAAACGTTGTCAAGTCGAAGAACTGTTGTAAATTTTCTAGTTTCATACTAATTGTTGTCCATATATTGCAACTGGCCGTACGTTGCTGCGATGATCATATATGATAGACTCTTTTTTTTAGAAAGAATTCAACCCTTTAGTGCGATTAAGATCACGTTTATTTTTGTTCGATGAAAGACTTCGTAACAATTTTTTTTCTGTCCATATTTAAATTGCCTCTGTGTAATTAGGCCGTTAATTACGATAATGTGAAATAAATATAACATTTTTTTATTCGGTCTGTAATTTTTAATGACTTTATATAGTCAACTGGGTAACCATATTTGGATTATTGTTGTTATTACATTTTATATGGAAATTGCTGCAGGCGGAATTAAATCAAGTTGTTTTTACTGAATGATAAACTCATCAAGTTTGACTGGCAGGAGGTCGTTTGTGTAAAAGTAAAAGTCTGTATCAATCTTTAAAACGGTATGAATGCAGACACATATTGCAATGTAAAAGGATTGATATATTTTAACATTTCATACAATATGACTCTTGGCATTGTGCGAATGGTTTCTCATTAATTTATGTGCTTTCGCTACTCCCATTCACAAATTATTAAAATTTATATGATGAGGTGACAGAAATCATTATAATTTTTTATTATTCCGTTTTTTTTATGTATATGAACTTTTGAGCCAACATTCGAATACTATTTCTGAACGATAGCTTAAAAAGAAATAATAATCGTAAACTATCATCATTGTCATAAAGAATCATTTTATATGATTCGGAAAATTTATTAATTTATTGTATTGAACTTTACTCAAATTAGCTTCAAATTTCCAACTGGAAATATCATTGAAATTAATGCTGTTAATTTGTTATGTGGGGGCTTTTATTATTTTAAATCTCCTCTATGTACCGTATTATATATATATTTCAGATAGAGATACACTTATTGCTATAAATTTGTATAATATTATTTTACATCAATATTAACATACCAGACCATTTACAGTATAAAGAATGAAATTTATGAAAAACGTTGCAACGTTTTATATTTTCGGTTTATTGTATTAGAGGTAAAGCGATTGCTTAATGTTTTATTAATTTATGTATTTGGAATTGGAATTGGAAATTATATTTTCATAAAGAAATATGATACAAAAAAAAACGTATTTTGGGAGTGTTGTTTAATTTATGAAAAGCTAAAAAGTGTTTCACAAAAATAAAGAATTGCGAGTAATAGTAGATTATCAAACATTCTGGCAAGAACTGTTATGAATAAGTCCTCAAATTATTGATGGTGTAGCAACGTCAAAAACTTTTAATTTCAATGGGTTGAAAGCTAAGACGAGAACCCTCTTCTTTATCTCCTATTGAAAAAATAGAACAAATCGAAACTATGTAATATTTCATTAGTATTGACAAGACAACTAGTGAATAACGATTCTTATAAGTCTCTAAAAGACGGCAATTATATCAACATTTTCACAATCAGATCTATTACTTCATTTAATATAAGTATTTTTAAGAGATTGATTTCAAATCTTTTACTTCATTTTTTGTATATGATTTTCAGTATAAGAAAGCACTAGTAAAGCAAGTAAAAGAAATCGGCATGGTCATTTTGCTAGAATGTTTGCACCTGACATTTCTTATTCATTAGTCGACCTCATAATTTGTTGGGTAAAATTTTTCAAATATATAGTTTACTTGTTTCATTCGACTTGAGACGTGTTGTCATCACCATCCGTCATCATGGACGGAGTTTCGATTCTGAATCAAGGTGGTGATTATACATGAAAAATCGTTTGTCATTTTGAAACATGATTGTAACGGTCAATAGTTTCATTGATAGAGTCTCTATTAAGGGCAACCATTAAGGGCAAACTTCTACTATATCTTCTTTACCATGTGTTCGCAGCTTTTAGTAAGCCTACTCTTCGCTACTGTATTTTTACTGGACGGTATTACTAGATATCCACAGAACAGTGTTGAAATTAACCAACAATAGCAAGTGATGCAGATAGAAACATTACAACAAAAATATGTTAGTAAACAGGCTAACTCATACCGATCACATACAATGTTCTTGCGATTATTTAAACAAAATTATTGCCGTACGGAACATGTACTTGTACATAAGGAATATAATAAAGTCGGATATTGATTTGCTTTGATAATAAAATTAACTTTATTTACTTCATAAATTAAGGTTCATCTGGATTTTCCGGAATTTATACTTGTCGCGTCACAACTCGTTCATCTTTACTTCTCATAAAAAAATTGAAATTTTGAAATTTTTTACATTTTTTTATCGTAATGACGTGAGGTATCGAAGATTATCATCAATTCGGACACCATTTAATTTACGATTTAATTTGCAAATCAACTCGCAAAGTGTGTCTTGATGCAGATTCAAATACCAAGTACGTCTAGCTTCCTGCAATTCACCCAATTATAAATATTGACTGAAAAATCAGCCCATAGAAAAAAATATCATGAAAATTATTATTTAATGTTTCCTTCATTGTTTCTTTCATACATAATCGGTTAGATGGAATATAAATCTCATCAGAAACATCTGTTTTGATGCCTCAATTTTGTATGTTATTTTAAAATGAACATGATCAAGTTCTTTGAGAACAAAAATGTTTGACATTTAAATATACGCAAATGATGATTTCATTAAATTTGATTATGCAAAAATTTTTGTCATTTTTTTGTGAGTATCAATTTCCGTTTGTCAAAACCGAAATGAGGGTTAATAAAGTGATATGCATGGAAAACATATATATGTGTGTGGCCCATATCCTTGATTTTGTATGAAATTTTCGGTATTTTATTCGCAAATTTAATTGGATTATTTTTCATAATTTGAAATGGGACTGTGATTTAAGTGTACCTGCTGGTGGAACCAATTCTGAATTAAACTCTTTCAATAATTGATTAAACGGATTTTTTTTTACCAAAAACGGTACTATCGTAGACCCATCGTCCGATCTATATTTGATTAAATCGATTAAATAATCTCAGTGTTTAATTGAATGGAACAAAGAACCATTTCAGAAATTTAAATGTGATTATCAGTTAAGCTAGAACCTGTCCCTCAGTCATTTATAAAGGAAATAGTTTAACAGTGTAACGTGTTCACGTTCAGTCCAATCACAAAAATTTAACCCGAAAACATCAACAAAACCGTCTTAAACACAAAAATACATTTTAAATAACAAATATTGACAGGTTCTAGCTACCTGTACTGAACGTGTTAATTTACGGCCTCTAATGGTCCCGAATAAATAAAATTAGAGAAAAGTTTTTGTTTGATCTGACGATACCATACATACGCATATATGAGAAGATAGCGCTGCGTTCAACAAACATGTATATATGAACAACAAAAAAGTATACCGTGTGGTGTGTATATAATATTCCATTTAAGTTAAATAATCACCCAGTCATTAAGATACAAAATTGTATATTTTCAAGTATAATTTCCTATATTTATTAGAGATTATTGTGTTAATTGAGATAAACATGTTCGCTATGGTCCACAGCCCATATCAAAGTTACATGGTGGTGTTGATTCAAATATTACCAGCAACAGTTTTTTCTTTTCTCAGAGCTTTTTCTTCAACAAACAAGTGATCATAAATTTAACACCTACGCCAAACAAGAACTAAATGAACGCACTCATAAACGTTTAAGCATTTTGTCACTTTGGATTCTTTACGGTTTAATTTTTGCAATTTTTTTTATTCGTTCTTTCGTCTTTGTAACCGACCACCTTGAATTTCTTAGTTGCGTTGGAATCAATGGAATTTCTTTGGCTGGCTGCAGATGACTTTGTATTCGATTTTTTTTAAAAACTGATTTCGTCAGTAGCATTACTTCCTGCCAGCATGGTACAACGATTAATTACAATTAAATTAAAGTTCATTCCTGATTTGTTGAGATCGTAAATCATTCGTTTTGTATATGGGACATTGGTGTAATGAATGGGCTAACCCTATTAAGTCGATCAACGTCTGCATTCTTAATAATAACAACGTGTTACCTTCACATTTATTCACCTGCTAAATTAAAGTCCAATGAAAGAGCTATTCATAATTTTTCCATGTTTCACCACACAAATAACAAAACTTGCAAGACTCTAGCAGCCGCAATTAAAAATTCTCTATAAAGAAATCGACTAATTAGCAACAAAATTAAGTAATAAAAAGGGTTAATAAATAAATCTACTGTAACATGTCTCTTAATCCATTCATCTGCGCTAACCGAACATATTCCAGTACTTCTCAGCAAAATAGAATAATCAAACGCACATCAGAATTTCACGTGTCTGTTTGTTTGTTGTTGTTGTTAATCTTTTCGTTTCACTCTCACTTACATGTTGGGTGGTCCTGTTGTCAGATTGTGTGGTCTTTATTAATAACCCGGACTCAAGTTGAACGATACAAACGAACTATATCTATAAAACGTTCAAAAAAAAAACTTGAACACACATTTCTAGAATCATATATACACACAGGCATTATATCTCTGTATATTAAGTGTATTTGCCAGAGTGAGGTATAATGCTTGATTCGGAAGAAGATTTTTTTTTTTATTTCTGTATTTCTGAGCGCGGTGAAGCATTGGTAATGCGCAACCATATGACTTTTAGCATGTCAACATTATTTAGCGCACATTTCGCGAATAATTTGCAAATGAAAAAAAAAAATCTTATTTTTTTTTTCTCCGTCGATGTATGGTGAGATTTTATGCAGTGCTTTGCATATGGCAAGTAAAAGAAGTTATTTTGTTCTAGATTGAACACGAAAAATATATTTTAACTTTTTGTTGTTGTGCAATGGTCTGACGACTCTGAATTAAGATGTCACGGTTTTAATGTCTTTATGACTTCCTTTATGAAATGTGATACATTCTTATACGTCATTCTTGCTGGCACACATATATGCATTCGTTCGATGCTGGAGTTTTGTTTGGTAAAAAGGAATAGAGTTAGTGTGAATGGATTCCAAGGTCTTTTGAGTTTATTATTGTACATTTGTAGTTAGATGTGATGTTTGCAAACATTACGACTATCGGTTTTGTGTTCGAAAGCAGGTAGAGATCGTTCATTTTCTCACAGTTTAGATATGGATGGAATTTTAATTTTTAAAGCTGCATTGTAGAGGACAAAGTCTACTACTGATATGCGCTATTGGCTTGTTTTTTAAAAAATTTTATCAGACCTCATTACCAGATTGCAATTTTTTTAGCATTTTGATTTGCACTGAGCTTTAATTACATCGTAATGCCTACACATATCGGGTCATTACACAAATAAATGGAAAATGATTCAGTATGTCGGAAACTACACGTATCCATCATAATATAAACTCAATGTGTAATTTTAGTCATTACAAGTTTAAATTATGATTACCTTTTGTTATTACATTGCCATCTAAATGACACTGCTTAAACAGAAGCATATTAACGTTTCCCTCCGACTGTAAGCCAGTTAGCTATAACTTAATATCTTATTTACAATTTCATCGTTTAACAATCCAAATCTAACAACTATGCATTTCCTAAAGCAACAATATAGTCATATTAGTGACGGATGAAAGAGATTCATAATACGATTTTAATTGGGCTCTGTATTCGAATTCCAACTAGAAACGAAATCTTTTCTTTTTTATGTTTATTTTTATCATCTGCCGACATTTAAATTATGTTGAAAATTATGTCTATTGTTAATTGAATAAATTGTTGCGAAGCTAAGGAAATCTTTCTTAGTCAGAGGAACACTGTATTAGACAATAAAATCAACATGCACAGAGATCCATCACAATTTGTGACGGATTTCAATTGTGCTATTATGTGTCCTACATCATGTGTGCATTCTTTTACTTTAAAGTAGCATAAGTCTCGTCATAAATATTATTCGCTATTATGATTACTTAATCACCGAGCAACATCAGACCACTCAGAATAACATAAGCCCCTGACTAGAGTTTAGTGATCACAAAACTAAAGAATTGATAAAGTACCCACTTAGACTCCCAGTTTAATACCGCCACTCATCAAACTCTAATAAAAACATAGCTAACGCCGACCCGTACGAAACACCTATTCGTATCAAAAGCCTTTAATGTGAAACTCTTCATTTCTCTTACTTCATTTTCTTCTCTGCTGAAAAACTATTCTCCCTTTAAAATCAGTTACATTATCCACTCTTTGCCTTGTTATCATATACAACTAAATTGCCGGAGGCAATATAGACAGCCCCGTACGAAGACAAATTTCATAAATTCCTATTTAAACAGCTATATACCGCTATATTTAACTATATTTCACTATAAATAAACATTTCACAGATAAATATATGCTATTATATAGCTCTATATGCCTGTATATAGCTCAATATAGCTGTATATAGGTATATATAGATGTCCGTATATGGAATCCCTGAAACCTCACACACATAACAAATTATTTCCATGTTAACAGAAACTCTCTAAGTATCATTTTTCCCAAGATATTTCTATTTTACTAAAATCCAATATGGCCGCCGGCAGCCATTTTGTTAGGAGACCGGAAATAGTACAGACGCTTTACATTCGTTAATACCTTTCAAACAAAAAAAATTCATGAAATTCGGTCAAAATTTACTCGAGATATTGTCAAAATACACCACGTTCACTGTACTTCCGAGTAGCCAGATAAGAGCTCACTCCAAGAGACCTAGCTCACGCTCCGGAGAACATAATTTCATAAAATTTTTTTTCCCTGATTGGTACGGTCAATACCTATCTAATAAAGCTAAAACAGACGAAATATGTTCAAATGTGGCCGACCTACAAGCAAAAACTGCTTGCCGCCCTGTGCCTGTTCCACACCAAGGGGTCTAACTCACGAGTCGGTCATCCGATTTCCATAAACTTTTTTTTGTCGATCGGTATTGTAAATACCTTTTATTTGACGTATCACTTACAAGTTTAACGTTTAAATGTCCGGAGATATCTTCGAAAAACCGTAAAGCACTTATTGGGCCACAGCTCGGGAGGGGTCGATCCAAAATCACTCATCTTCGAACTTAGCCTGTCTTTTGACATTACCAAACGGGAAAAAAAAGAATTTTCAAAATCGGATGCGTTTTACTCAAGTTATCGTGCAGACAGACGGACAGACGGACAGACGGACAGACGGACAGACGGACATTTTTTTTTTCGCGGATTTGGCATCTCTAGACAACCACAATAGGTTTCCCCTTACTCAGGGAGTCCAATTCGACGTGTTACAAACGTATGCGTAAACCCATAAGACCCCAGTACTTCGTACGGGTCTAACAACCACAATAAAGACAACTGCTTTCTTTTATACAAGATATCGCCCGACTAAAAAATTTTTTTTTGGGAATATGAAAAATGGGAGGTCCAAAATGAGCAATGATAATTTAACATTTTAATAAGAATCTTGTCACCTGCTGCATTTTTAATTTCCGAAAATAATGTTGTTTTGTTTATTTATTTTTTGGATGTGAGACATAGCAGTTTGTCTGGTCGGGTTTGGTTATATTAAACGAAAGTTACAACATTCTACGAAAAAGAGTATAATGTGTACACACTTGTATACAGCGGTCTTGGGGAAAATAAAACATACATTTTTATGAAAGCAGAACATATTTGCTGCTGCTGTTGTTGTTCTTTGGGATCAACCTGAATATTTTCGTTCACTAATTAACTCATTATGATGTTTGCTTCGGAATTAATTCATTTGATTTATTTAACATAATTGAAAAGCCGGTTACTGTGGAAACAACTACAAAAGAGACCACAGAATGAGATAACGATAAATATTTTTGATTCGAAATGGATTTAAAAATAGATTTACAAAAATATTAATTTTGGGTCACCTAATAAATTTTGAAAGGCAATACTTTTATGATGATGATCGTTGATTTATGACGGAATTCCGTTGTGGTTCATGGTCTCAGAAAAGATACATGAATTTGTTTAATTAATTAAATGGCATAACTTCATCGAACTTTGTGGTACACTTTGTAAGGAATTACACAACGTAAGCGAGAAAATAGTCATCTTTTCTCCTCAGCGGAAAGTTCGGGAGCCTGTGTTGTGAAAAATGTTGAGGCGACATCGGGAAAAGTAGGAAATTTCATTTTTTTTTTAAACGAAGTACTGGGAACTATTAGGTTGATATGACTTTTATGCTTAAATCTTCTAGTATTAAGATATTTTCCCATTACAAAACAATAAAATTGACTCTGAATTCATTCGCAAAATTACTTAGACGTGACGTAACTGATTCTTAGAAATGATTTTTTTAAATTTAAATTGCGTCTGCTACCATCGATTGAACTAATTTCAGAAGCAGTTCATCTGTTATCGACAACAATGGCAAAAATAAGCAATGTGGTCTTTATAGTGAAATATGTTCTAACTCAACAAAAGAAGTAGCAGATTCAATGGCTATATAGCAATAAGCTTGCCGTTTCTGAAAGGTAGATAAGAAAGGAAAGATTTCTGAAAGGTAAATTAGTAGATTTCTACTTCAATTTTAAGGTTTTAGCTTTATTTCGTAAAGTGTGACAGCTAAGGAATTGGATCAAAAGGAATAGTTCTACGAGTTGAAAATGGTCTTTTTCTTAAGACGTCTTTAAATTCTCGTGTTTTAACCTAGTATGAGGGTCTGTCATAATGGCGCTTTGTGTAGTTTATGCGATGGAGACTATACCTTCGGACAGATTATGGCAGTAGACGCAGTATGTAAATTAGTATCATATTTTATGATTCACACTAGGTATACGTTTTCGCGAGGGTCTAACATCGCTGTGATTTGCTAAATTCTCAGCTGCTAGAAGCAGTAACTGACTAACTATAAAAATTAAAATGAGTCAAATTCATTCATTCATCAATGTTACCTATATTGCAAATCATTTCCAATTCTTACACCCTCGATGTATAGTTTCGAATAAAACCTTAATACAACTAACAACATATGCCAGTAAAAATCTATTATCAAAATGGAAAACAACAATGTAACAACCAAGACGATGAAAATCGCATTCAATCAAAATATGTACAATACAAATCCAGTCAAAAGAAGAGCTCAAATTCAGCACTTCATATTGATGTACACATTTACAAGTAACAGCAATCTGTACGTAACGTTACATAAACCAATATATAGAAAATAGCAACCCCAAAATTTACCGTGAAGTGTTCTTGTAAATACAAAACCCTCTGAATAAATTATGCATTGTGTTATCACAAATGTTTGCGTGTGTAAGTGGTGTCGATTATTGTATCGTCCCAATATATAGATGGAGAGCTAGGGAGTAGCTGCACATATATACGTTTAAACAAAATTGGGATTGAGGGTGAATGTTACAGATGTGAGCGTATCAGATAAACCTAGGAATGGCAAATTTAGTCAATGATCACATAATAAAATGATATTAAAAGTTCCGAGAGTGGATAGATTGGGAATGGGAACACACTGGAGCAAAACAAAATAGGAGGGATGTGTATTCGGTATGAATAGGTTTATCGTATTATTGTTATTAGGTTGGTGAACATCATGAATAAGCAATAAGAGAAGGGAAATTGTGGAAAGCAATAATGTTTTATACACAATACTGTCTGTAGACGGGGGAGGAAATGTGGTCGGAGAAGGCGATGCTATGAAAACGGAAAATTGTTTTCGACAATTTAGCTAATGCCATCATGATTATGGTGTGTTTAATAGCTACAAATTGTTTTTCATATTTAAATTAAGCAATTGAAATTGAAATGAATCTGTTTTACAGAATCTTGAGAATAGAGAGACGGATGGTTAATGGTTATGTTTCAAGTTTACAAGTTTTTTTTCTGAGTAACAGAAGGTTTGTGTTTTTGCAATGTAATAATTAAACAGAGTTGAAGCAAGATAAAACACAAATTAATTCCAAGCCAATAAATTCATGACTATTCAAAGTTTCGTGCCAGCGAATTTTTGACGATTTCTCGACTTTTTTATTTTTATTTTCTCAATTACGTGAAAAAAATGTAGACCATCGTCAATGAAACAATAAATCGTCAAAATTTTCGTTTAATCTACCTATTTCGATCCCTTTTTTGTAACGAATTACTGGGTTATAGCGCTACCTACTTTCAAAAACAACTTCATTACAGAATACCAGTTTAAATTTGTCATCCATGGCACAGAAAAAATTAATTTGATTGATTCATTACAAGATTAATAGAAAAACCCAAAAAAACGGTTTCAAATGACAAACAAAAAGAAAAGAAAATTGTTTTTGAAGGAATTTAACGCCAAGCATCTAATACCCAAAATCAACATAAAATTTAAAACAAACGAAGAAGAAAAAAATTACTAAACAAATCAATACCATACTCCAATCCTAATCGTATTTATACGCATAATTACTCGGATGAATCATCTGCTCAACCAGCAGCACACACATCGGCTATAATACAAAGAAATAATTAAGAAATTCTATAAAATGTTTGCCCTAAAGTCAAGTTTCCGATATATATGCCGTCTTGAAGAATCGAGTATATTTGACTGCCTTCAATGGAACACACAAGAAAGTCGAAAATATTTTGACTGAGTTCGGATTTAATAAAAATCCAAATTCATATAATCAAACATCTTCTACCATTTCACTCATATGCATGTTAAATGATATTGGTACCTTCACAAGAGCAAAGACTGAGCACATTTAATCGAACTAAGAGCATTATTGAGTGTACACTATTCCAAATATCATATATACCCATAACTTCTGCCGTACCAAACTCAAAAGCAAAATTGCTGTATAAATACAACACAATATATAAATTAAGGTACGAGCATCCGAAGAGCCACTAACTCATATAAATTTAATAAAAAACAAACAAACATGACAAATAAAATTAAGAAACTAACAGATAAAAAAAACAATCAAGACCTATCTTCGCTGGACCTCCCAAACACAGTTGATTACCCCTGATATTAGCCGATTTTTTTGTTCGACGTGTTCATGGGATATTAAAGAAGATTACTACATACCAGTAAGATGTCTTCATTAAGAAGTTGTAGCGTGACGTCAGTTTCTTTCTCTCTTCTCGTTATAATTCATTTTCTGTTTTGGGTTTTTATTAGTCATAGCATCAATATGAGCGTACGAGAAAAGACCGTTCAGCAAACGGAGGTTTCCTTTCGATTCATGCGAATGTTCTTTCAGTAACTTTTAGTAATGTTCATCAAACTTGCTGAGCATGCATAAAATTGCAATCTGCAGACATTTAGCTAATATGCTGACTATGCTTTCATGCACACAGAAAAAAAGTCGCACAACAAATGTCTAATTTCAAATTAATTGCACTCACCAATCTACAAACCGCCATCATGTCTTCATTTACACTAATCGGCAGATTAAATATTTATTTATGTAAGAGCTCTAATGTGTAATTTGATATATTTGTAATTATTATTTTAACATCTCTGTGATGTTATAGTACATTAGCGTTAACACTTTTATGCCACAACAATTCGTTTTACATTCAAGTGTAGAGATAATAAGGTGTACAAGTAAAGTATATAACATCGAGACTTGATTTTCATGTAGACAACTTAGTACCACACTGCAGAAAAACGTTTGTTTACAAAATATAGTGGTTTGGTCTTACTATACAATATTCGCCTTCTTATACGTTAAATAAACATAATTATATGATTGTTTACTATATTAACAAGCAGTCTCAACCACAAGTCGTATTTATTTGGTTTCGTCTAGTGTATCGATACGACGGGGCACATGTACTATAGCTATACGTCTGTATAAATGTTCATTTCATTATAGGGAATATTTAAATGCAATTGTCAATTTTAAAGCTAGTGATATGTGTATACAAGAAATTTTAGTATTTATTAGCAAGATCGTGATTTTCTCTGATTGGGTTAATTTAATGGATATCATATGATGTTTGATTTTGATCGTTCAGCTCAATTAGATGCTTTATAAGTTTGTATATGCGCGATTTCAATCAGTTTGGAAACGTTGATAATTGTAAATGTTGACGGAGTTGCGAAATGGAAAAATAAATATTTCCATTCCGTAATTGACGTTACTTGCTAAACAGATTAATCTCCAACAATAATGTATATTTAATCGCAAAATAAATATTCAGTGCAAATTTCTCACAAAATTGATGCAAATCAGATATGGTTGGGAAAATCGAGGTAAAAATTGTAACGATGCCGTACGAATATTAGCGGTCAATTTCTGATGAGGTTCTCGTTGATTATCAATTCAAAACTTCTCTCAAGCTATGTTTGCCTGTTACTTCTCGTTGTCAGTCTCCTACAAAGGCCTAATTAGTATTTATATTTTATTCCACACATCGATTTATTGCCACTCAATCAATCGTGTCGCCATTATATAGCGA
Source organism: Bradysia coprophila (assembly GCF_014529535.1). Lineage (NCBI taxonomy): Eukaryota > Metazoa > Arthropoda > Insecta > Diptera > Sciaridae > Bradysia > Bradysia coprophila. Next base: position 373,964 of record NW_023503616.1, read on the forward strand.
CTAAATCTATTACTTCTTTTGTTCAACATATCTCCACAGTATTTGATTTCAAATCTTGTACTTCAAGTTTTACTATAAATTTCCCTATATAAGGAATCCTTATATTGAACGCCTACCCGTATTAAAAGGGATTTCGGAGTCTGCTAGTCATCCAACAGTACTAAAAATTTCTTTGTCACTGAGTTTATGTTTCCCAGTTTCAAACACCACTTTAAAGATAAACTGAAAACCGTATCCTAATGCTCTCTTGTGTTTATCGGGTTTAAAACTATAATGACCAGAAGGCAAATAGTAAATATTGACCATCAGAATGCCCACAACATATACATATATCCCCGTACGCAAAGTCAATATACAACCAAACCAGAAAAACCACACGAGAAACGAACGTTTAGCATGAAACCCTGTGATTTAAAATTTTCAAAATATATGATTATCGGTTGAAGTTTTAAATTTATTTTCTGTTTGTTGGAAGGAACCAAAAAAAAACAATGTTTGCGAATCGCTTTTTGGGGGTCTGAATATTTGAACAGTTTAAGAAGCAATTATGTTGCATTAGACATATTAGACTGCAACAATTCCATGACTACTATGGAAGAATTTCCGTTTCCTTAGCAAAATAAATGAAATTCATTTTCAATTTTTCAAGATTTATTTCACTGATTATATATTAGTACAACGAAGACAGTAAATCCATCATCTCAGTTGAAACATTTTGCACTATGGCGAGCACACTCTACTTGAATTGTGTTAATAAATAAGGTATATTGACCAGAGTCAATTATACACTGCCGAGCATGTTGATCGTTACAATTCAACTGCAATAACTTACATTGAGGTAACATAATTCCGAACTGTTGAGTAGTTTCTTCAGTTTTTGAGAAATTCAATTTCAGTTGAAAGATAAGATTTCTCACCATATAAACACAAAGCATTATTTCCCCACTCGCCCTCATATCCGTTATACGTCACATAAAAATCTATATAACTTACATAGCACGTTAAAAGATTTATTTTCTCACTTTGTTCATTCAGTTGATAGCAAGGTTGGAAAGTGTTTAAAAGGGTGGTTTTATTTATGGACTTTTTGCTGCTGTTTTCACATAATAATAGAAAATCTATTATCTTGCTCGACAAGCATACACACACGTAAAAACACCATAGTATCAACCGGGCCGCATAAAGCTTTTATAAGGAGTGGTTCAAGAAGGTCGATAAATAATTTACCAGCAGTTGGTTGAGTTGAGGGTTGCATCGGTTGGTGCTATATGGAGTAGCTTATCTGCTGTAAAACATGTTATTGTTGGGGCTGCTGTTTGAGCAACGCAAAATTGGTTTTTATTGAAATGATGTTGGATATAACGATGCAAGCTTATACTATACAGAACTTGTTGCACTGTAATCTTGTGGGGTTTGAAGTGACACTATTAAATGCGAAACGCTTGCATGCTTTCATTTGTTTTGATGATTTTATTTGATTTGTGGTTACTGATAACATAAAAAATAAAAGAAAGAGAGAGATAAAAGGAGAAAGAAGAGACAGCTTTTTTAAAGCAAACAATGCTAAGCGATAACAACTTCTGTTTGTTTACTCTTATACGCTACTATCAATCACACCATTAAATCTCTTCCCATTTAAATTTACATGAAAAATTCAATTAAATACTTTGCACACCACACAGGTATCAGTTTACATCAATCTAAAACATGTTGAATATAATAACGTCTCATATTTACATTTAGTTGCAATTATGCACCTCCAGACAAAGTACCAACCATTAATATGCAAATTAATATGACGTATAGCAGTTAATAGCTTAATAAACTATTCATTCAGTTTCTGATCGCGCATATAATTATAGTAATTTAGAAAGTGATTCCTGTCTGAAAACAGTTAATCGCCAAGAGTCCGAGTCTTTTTGCAATTTGGATTGTCGTAGAATCTCTTACAATACAGCTACCCTGAAGCTATTGTAACGACTAATAGGATTAATTTCTGCTTTAAACCAGAGCTATTGATTTTAAGTTGAGTGTATGTTAAACACAATGAAAATGACCAGCTGGAATTACTTACAAATCCAAATCTTCATTCCTGAACTTTTCAAAAATAAAAACTAAATTTTCGCAATGACATGCCAACACTTACTTTTCAACCGAAATGAAATCAATCAAAAGTTATGTCTGTGTCCAATTACATCTTGCGTTTATTGTTAATTTGATAAATAACAGAGATTAAGTGACGCATAAACGCAAAGTTATTTCTTAATTAACCAAGATTACGGGTGATTCTGGTTTTGGCAGAATGCCGAAATTGTGAGATGTGTTAATATCGGACGAAGTTAAAATCAGTTAACAACGAGACTGAATTGGAAATGTGTCGGTGATAAAAATAAATGTTTTTCACAATTCTGGGACATAATCTTCATCTTACTCTACATCGATTGAATGTGCTGAAGGTTTTAAATTCACTGAATTCCAACCATTGATTCGGATTCACCCTCGGTTAACAATCTGAGATCTAGTACGATAAAATTCCTTTCCAGGGCACTTGGTTGATAAATAACTCTTGTGTTACAAAGAAAAGAAAAAACATTTCAATCGGGTTAAAGGTATCATTATGTCAACCCCAGGGCCTGTTTTAAAGGAATTAAATTCCTCAATTTCCCGAAAACTTCTCAAAATTCTTTAAAATTTCTAAATTTTATTTGCTCTTAAATCTTAAGACATTTAACATTAATTAGCTGGCTGGTCACATGTTTTTCAATATGTTAGCCTTAGAGGCGAATAAGAGAAAAAATCTAAAAAATTAATGGATAAAATAGGCCCTGGTCAACCCCAATATGGAAAAAGTGTCCTTCATCCGATTTTCCAATGACTCCAATCCACCCAAGCCAAGCACAAACAAAACAAAAAAGAACTCTTTACTTATGTGACTATTATTTGAGACCTAAATTTTATGTGCCTCACATTCATTTTGTTTGAAAAAAGATCGAGCGAAAAGATCCGAAAAGACCCCACACATCAAATCCAACACGGGGGGCCCAATTAAGCATGTTCACGGCATTCATTTCGCTCGTAACATTATTAAATAAAAATGTTTAAATATGTTGTTGTTGTTATGTTAGATGTTGTTCGTTTGGGTATAAGAAAGATATATAAGATCGAGCTCACAAATAAGTGATGTATGTTATTGCCGCGCTCTGTTAATTACTTAATCAATTGAAATGTTTATTTTGTAAAATCTAAAATGCTATTCAATTTCATATTGTAATTGTTATGTTGTGTTATACATTCGGTTTGGATATATATATTTGTATATTGGCTACGTTATAAAAACATTAAATCGTGTTAATTGGTGTTTACAATTTTGACTGCGGATTTCGATTTAAATTGAACTTCGATTTTCGAACATGTCGTGATTCTTATATAGGTTTTCAATTTATATCTATTATTTGATCGGTGTGAAATTGATTATGTTTGTGAGTCATTCGATTTACAGTTTCAGAAAGGTTAGTCTTTTTGGTTAATGTTAGTATTGTAGGTATTAGGCATGCCACATACTACATTGTCTTGACTTTACAAAAAAAAGTTCTAACCTAAATTGGTAAGAAAAAGTATATCGAACAATGCAAAATTTCGAGCAAATCAAACAGCAAAAAGTATAATGACTAGGTAGGTGGGACGGGTCAAATTTAGAACAACATTCACCTTTTTAATGTGGCCTTTCTGACGAAATTACCATGTTAACTTAATTCGATTTGATCCTAATATTTACTTTACATTCGAGACGAAAACTGCACTATAACTATGACCATTGTATTACTTATAGATTGCGGTCGGCTCACTATGTCTACATATTTGTATAATACTACTCTGATGGGTCTAAGATTTAGTCTCTTCATATTTTGCGAACGCCAAACATTACGGACCCACTCACAAAATAGAGGATCAGGTTCCACAATCTATATGATTTCAATCCAAAGCTCAGTTTAACAGAACACATACGTATAAAAGCATACATTGTTTCACTGTTGGTCAAAAAAAGGATTGTTGACACTTTTCTCGAACTTCTCGTTTATAAAATAACAACTTTCTCATACATTCACGTTCGTCCCGACAACTGCTTGATGAAATATTTCTATTCTAATTTTTCACAAGTGCAGAACCGGAGTTCTTTTTTTTCCTCTGAATAAATGTTGAATGTTAGAGATACGTTCGTACCATTTACACAATTGGTAACAGACACAACGGCGTGAAGATTTTAATTAAATTTAACATCATGACAGGCCAAAATGTGACGTCAACATCAAATCTCATTTTGGTAGATCCATTTAATCAACATTTTTACACCCATCGAGACGAGACAGTGTGTTCTACAATATATCACGATAAATAGTATGAAAATATAGCTGGGTGGAATGACAGCAATAAAGTTTTCTTCGAGAGATTTTCAAATTGGAAATGAGGAAAAGTTTATGTATTCGAGCATTTTGGGCTGTGTGGAATTCCTTTTCAGTTATTGGACAAAATTGAAAATTTTTAGTATATCTTTTGATCAGATTGTTTGGGGAAATGGATTCCGTAATTAAAATTTATCTGAAGTTTCCACTCTCGAATTCGATTTAGAGCTGGACTGAAATCTTTTGAAAAAGAGGCCTTTTATTGCTTTAGTATTTAATAATGAAATGTATTTAGCAAAACTATTACTCGGAAAATCTTCAGGTACTTGGTATGCCAAAGATGACCGAAAAATGAGGAAACAAATCTTAAGCACACACCAAACAAACGATTTTTTTTTGAACATCAATCAAATTCGACTTTCCAATCTGTACGAATCTGAAAATCAAATTAAATACTAAAGTACCGCATTCCAATGAGAAAAATCGAAAATATTTTTTTAACAACCCTCAACCCTTACGCATAGGAAAAAAAGTGGCGTGAAGATAACCGGATATTTTTTTAATAAATGCTACGCTCAGAAATAGTGAGGGGAGCTGTAAATCGGAATAAGTCTTTCCACATGCCTGTCAGCGTGAAGTAATAAAATAGTCGAGTCGGTGTGTTTTTTGTTAAATGATGTGCCGAACAAAAAAAAATCAACTGAAGGAAAACCACTCAACAATAATAATACTATTTCGTCAACCTTATTGATCCTTTTTATGCTTCCCTACATTGAACAATAAAAAAAAAATCCTCAAAATTTCTTTTATCGCTCCATTTCGATAAGATTGTCCGAACATCCCCAAACACCATAGGATATATAAAATCTCATATTATTTAGCCATAAAATCATCCGCTGTTATTACACCTATTCAAAGTCGTTATTTGATATCGGCTGGGTATTTCAATTTATAAAAAACTTTATATATCTCCGTTTACACAGCAGTAGGGGCTGTTGTTGAACACGTGTTTTCGGGTTGATAGAGAAAAGTGAGTGAACATTGAATTGATTGTCGAACATATTTTACCGAATTTAACGCATTTGCCATAGTACATTTAATTTTAACTAGTTTTTATGGAGTGATATTGCTTCATGTTATTTTATATTAAAAACTAATGAAATCTGTTTTCTCTTTTCTTTCAGGACGAAGTAAGTCGACACACATTTGATGATTACAGATTTACGATACGGTGATGTATGAAAATATCTAAAAACAACTTACTGTAGAAAAAATTTTACGAATTTTATCCGCTACATTCTTGATTGTGTCTGCACTAGCAAAGAAAAATCTTAAAAGTTCGAAAAATGTTCTCTTGGTCCCGCAAGATATTAGATTTTGTGCCCAGTGGCTCAACTCAGCTCTAAACCTTTTAAATATTGTATTTAACCCATAGTGCTTTACAAGCTTCTGCACCAAAAACCGTTCAATGAAGTATTTTTTTTTCGGTGCAGAAGCATGCAAAATATTGTCCGGCTTCGATCGAATAAAAGACTTTACAGACTTATTTTTGACCCAAACAGTCTTCAAATAATTTTGCTACAATAAAATCATCAGATAACAGCTTTTCATATGCTATCGACTTCAATGGCAAAAATAAGCGACGTCTCAGAACAATGTGGTTTTTATATCAGATTCAGCGTTAAAAAAATGAAGTAAAAGATTTTTTCGAACGATACTTTGAGCAAAAGAAGGACTAGATTCAATGATTATATGGCGATCCGGTTGCCCTTTCTATGCGCTCGATCAAAAACCCTGAAATAATTGAATAAATGTATACAATCAAACGTCTTTCAATGCTGCACATTTTTGGAAAAATGTCAAGCGATTCATTTCTCACATTCTTTAACTGAGGGTGTTTTTGTTTTACATTATTTGAACCTTTCCCCCATGCGGACATATGTTTTTAATAATGTCACTGAAGTGGCCTTCATTTTAAATAAATATCGGGAAAAGAAGCATTTCAAATGAGTACTCTACCAAAATTATTAATTACAACCAATTAAGGAACATAAAATAACGGATTGTAAACTAAAGACGTATGCCTGAAGTGATTAACCCGAAATAATGTAAGAAATTTGAGCAGTACTTATGATGTCAATTTTACCACACATATATCAGTGCTCCCTTCTTATTAAACTCGTGCCATGTTTCACTACATTTTATACGAGTAAAATCATGAGCATACGTTCCCGAATTAAGTGTGTTCGGTGTTAATTGTTGTAATGAGCTACATTTTCTTTTAAATTCTCACAAGATTTATGAGTGTCAAAGCCCATGGATTGTGTGGTTGCTTTTATGAAAGTATTTATGTTGATGATGTATGCATTGAAATTCGAAGTCAAATTGAGTACTGAAACTTATAATTTGAGAAAGATTTGTGATTTCTAAAATATTGTGCGTTCTAATTACCGTTGGATGGAAGCCTTTAACTTCTTTTATTGATTTTGACCTTTAAGACTTGAGTGGAAAGTTGAAAGAAATGTTCGTCTCAATTTTTATTTTCTTCAATTTATCTTCAGCCTCTAAATTTTCTCATTCAGCACGTGAGTTTTCTGCAGATGATTTATTTAAGTAGAACAACGCTCCGTCGCTCCACTCAATTTACCATTGTCAAATTTATGTTGAAGTCTTATTACTACTAAATAAGATCTATCCATTTTGGACAAAATAAATTCATTTGTCTAAACTCATTTAGTCCGATCCCATTTCCTGTTAGGATAAATGTTTTCATTTCACTTTAACAACTAAAAAGTACAAGCCATCTACCCTACAAATATTATCTTTGAACGCTTTTTACTAGGTTAAGGAAACAAATATAATTCTTAGAATGCGAAATGCTTTTCTCCAACAACAGTTCCATGTTCTATAACATTCACCAAATGAACATTTGTTGCCATAGACGCATTCGCAAATGAATACATGAGAAGAAAGTATGTAAAAGCAATTAAGCAACCCCAAATATCCCTTTTTAAGTAATGAATAAGTGTTGCTAATTTTCGCTTAACACATAATCTTCTTCAGTAGAGTGTTATACTATTGCTTTAAAATTCAATGTAAACATTAATGAAATAATGAATGTCTGGGGTTGTTAAATGGAGGGTTTTCAAAATCGAAGATTTTCTTACAAAAGTAAAGTCTTGAAACTTTGAGATTTTGGTACGTGTTCTTTCGTTAATTGCATTTAGCAACTCATCAATTATTTGGAAATTCTTTAGTAAGTGATAGTGTATGTAACACATTTCTCCGAAGGAATACTGCACTAGCTTTCACGCTTTCGACAACAGTTAGGTGCTTTAAGACTATTGTATAGTAACTCATATAACATTAACTTCTCGAAGTGTTAAGATCGTCATGCTGTAATGTGTGCCATATTACACCTAAAACTACACTGCACAAATACCTCCATCAAATAACTTCATAAAACAGCATTTTCTAATGATTTGAACAAATTACCTTCAATCATGTGTTTTATTCGTTTTATTGTAATATTGAAGATACTTGAATATACAACTTAAGCAGCATGTGTAATAGCTAGTTTATGATTATCATTCACCTTTTTTTTCTTCTTCCTTCTCGTCTGTACGAATAATAATAGCGAAAAATGTTAATGACTTCATAGATCATTAAACGGTTGTATGTCTTTCGTCGCAATAATTATTTTTGTGCCATAGAAACCACACCACGATTCGTATCTATTTAGCTAAATATCATTGACTATAAAATTAATGTTGATGCACACAATATTTTATTTCCAATTTATATCAACGAATGGTAATAATAATTTAATATGCTGGAAAAGTATCATTTTTTTTCTTCATTCTTTCTTACCAGTCATGTTCGATGATGAATCTGGTGACTGTACGTTACACTGTGTTCCGTATCGTATATTATTGTATTAAATAAAATGCCGCCACATGCGTTTTGCACAATAATATTTTGTTAAAAGATCGTTCGATCGAGATGTAAAATGGAATTTCAAATAAATCGCAACAAATAGTCAGTCACGTTGTAATGCCCAATCTATCTTTTCAAAACATATTTTCTGTGTAAAATTTATTATTATATGGTGTGCCTGATACGTATACCTCTCATATTTACAATAAATATGGCGATGACGCATTAATTTAGTAATTAAAATTATTTATGTGCCTGTCAATGCATAAAATATTTAATTATTTTTATTATACGGTGACAGCAATAAATTTAACGAGTTTTAATTGAATTTAGGTTTCAATTACATAGCACATTTGTTTGCTCTGTGATACATGGAAAATAAATTTATCTGAAAGCAAAAGTACGTGATCTTTACTGGTTATTTGCGTTAGTCGATCGTTTTATTATTTATACTCGATCAATCTGGCGAATTGTTGGTTTTTGTAACAAAAATGTTCACTCAGAACTGGTGTTCGCTTTCATTTTCATCGACCAATGTACATCGTTCCTTACCTAGCGCTGCTATCGAGTAAATACACAGAACGAGGTTTCATAATTTAATCCCCACCGAATCTCCTAACTCCACTTATTACGGATTTCGTCATACGAAGTTGGAATTGTTATCGTAATTTCGTATGGGAGATGGGAGAAATCTAATAAATCATGCATCAAGCTTAGTGAGTCCAAATTATGATGAGGGATTCTTTTGAAAAACTGCCTACTTCAATCGGTTTTTAGAGGAAACATTTTTATGTGCCTAGACACAAATTGAACCTTAGAATACAAAACCGCTTTCAATTTTTTTTCGGCCGCTGTGTCGTCAGTGGGAATGGGAAGTGGCCGAAATCTGAAAATTGCAGTTTTCTTTTTTGTTTTTCTCCCACTGGTGACGAGGCACATGACCGACCATGGTATCATTGGATAGCTGAGGTCATGTAGTTACGGGCCAACATGGGTTATGTGGGTTGTCAATGCCATCTACAGTGAGCAACATCACTTTGAACAAATGAAGATTTCATACTGAAATAGGTGAACTTTGGAGGCTGTTGTAGCTTTGCTAAGATAACAGAATTGTTCTCATCCAGGTGATGTATCATTAGAAAGCTGAGATAGAGTTCTGCAAGAGCAGACATTTTTTTATATCGAAAGTTATTTTAGCAAAGCAAAAGCACCCTTCAATTGTAATTTTCAGATTTCGGTCACCTCCCACTGACACAGTTCTTGGGTTCAATTCATGTCTAGGCACATACAAATCCGATCCGATTTCTGCTGTTTTTCAAAAGACTCCCTCGATGAGGGTATATGAGGATATTCAACAGAGGAACATCTCTCTGTCTACATACTTGAACTGATTCTGTTAAATTTTTCCTTTTTAAATTCTAAGACTCAGGATTCATATTTTAAAGTCTCGTTTGTAGAAATTCTCTTCACAATGGAAAGTAATGAAACAACAATTTTTCATTAGGTCCCCGAACGAGAAGGCCCAAGAAACCACCGAGTGAAAAAGGAAGTTCATCGGATGAAAAAAGACCCCGGACAGCATTTAGCGGACCACAGCTAGCCAGATTGAAGGTAAATTGATCAATGCAAAAGGGAAACATTTCGAACTGTAGGCCAATGATGTTCACTGCTTGTTACAGCACGAATTCGCCGAAAATCGATATCTAACGGAGCGACGGCGTCAACAATTAAGCGGCGAACTCGGCTTAAACGAAGCTCAAATAAAAATCTGGTTTCAAAATAAACGCGCAAAAATAAAAAAGTCGTCTGGTCACAAAAATCCGCTGGCACTGCAATTGATGGCACAAGGTTTGTACAATCACTCCACCGTTCCGTTGACGAGAGAAGAAGAAGAACTGCAAGAGTTGCAAGCTCAAGCGAAAGCTGGTGCTTAAATTACGTTGGACCTAACAAATGAAAACAAGACAGATTCTCATGCAATTTTAGCATAAATTGAAGTTCGAGTGCCATTAATAAAAAATTATTGCTAAGAAAAGTGCGTAATTGAAAAATTATAAATAATGTGTACCCGTAGCATAGGGGTATCGCGAGTCTCAGTTACGGAGAGTATAAGTATTATGAATAATGTTCACGATTTATATGTATAGAGAGAAAAGAATTATAAATACGAAGATTATACGTGCGTATAAACTGAAGTCAATTCAATAAAGTGTAACGATCATTCTACTTTATCACAATGCCACCATAAAACTTGTTTTCTCAACGAAAATTATGTACTATAAAATATAGCAAAATATTTATCAACAAAAAAAATTGTGTATTTATGTATTTATTACCGAACGTATACCTATTTGACTTGAAATGAAAATTTAATTTAACGAAAAAATAATAAAAGAAAAGAAAAATGGAAAGAAAATCATCAGTAACAGAAAGCAATAAAATTAGACTTTAAGTGAACCATAAAAATAAAGAAAAAAATTATTAATAATATTTATAAATCATAAAAAAAGCTTCATATGCTAGTCCCTCAATTCATCATTATGTATATAAGTAGGTATATATAAAGTACAAGCGTATTTCTCGATTAAACAGTTGCAGTAAAGCTGTGTATTATTACTTATAACTTCAATTTTTTTATTTCATTTTTTCAATTTTTTTTTTGTATAACTCCAAACTGTTTACCACACACAATTTATTTTACTGTGAAATAAACAGGTGCTATCATCATCATTCACATGTTCACATTGAAGAAAAAAATAATGTTTTGTTTGTTTTATTTGATCCGAAATCCTGTTATGCATTTTGTACAAATTAATTATAAAATATATTTATATTTTAATTTAAAAATCACCTTCTCCCGTTGAATGTGTAAAATTATTTACATACAAAAAATATTGTTAAATAAATTTAAAAAAAAAGAAATCAAAAAAAATTGTCAATATTATATCATGTGAAGTGAAAATATACAAAATATTTAAAAAACGAACAAAGTAAAAATTATGTGTTTCTCTTTTGAATACGATGCTGCCCTGCTATTGACCGCTCTGATGTCCTCCAACAATAAGGAAAATGAATTTACAATAAAATGTTGTAACTTTTAGTCAATACAAACTATCATGCCATGTGGATTACACATAGTATAAGTTTGTAAATGATGTAATTCCAGCGAAGTGTCTGTCAAATCATAATAACTTTCAAGCTCTTATCAATCTTTACTTAAAAACTTCTAAGCAAAATTTGTTAGTGCTTACCCACATACCTTATGGACACTCGCGAACGTGGTCTTTGCATAGTGAAATATAAAGCTCTAAAATGAATGTTGAATGAAAGAAGTAACAGATTTCTAAAAAGTTATTTTTTTTTCTACAAAACTCGATCAATTAATCTCTAAAAACAGAACTATAAATGCTACAAATGGGAACATCGATGACTGACATTTAAAACTGATAAATCTAAAATTGTGTTTTCTTAAGTTGAACAAACTGTAAGTTAAATCTTCGTTTTCATTAGCGATAACTAAAAACAGGATCAAAATCTGACATATATCCCCTATTTCGATGAATCATTCCATGTCAACAAAAACAATTAATTTATTCATGATCGATAGATAATTGAAATTAGTGAAAAATGGCTCTTGATTTGAGTAGACTACGAGAGAGTATGTGAAATTGTAGCATGAGTGAGGAAAGTAAATCAAAAATTGAAGTTAGAAAAGATGATGGCACTTGATGCTGTTATAGTAAAGGTGAGTAGTATTACCTTCGTTGATCTATTCGCTTATTTTTTTTTTAAATTCAACTGAAAAATTGACTGCTTCCTAGTTATAAAAAAATGTCTTCTTTGCAGAATCAAATCATACTTCTGAGCTAATTATAGTTGAGTACTTTAACGACTTAAAACTAAATTTATGAAGAAAATTGTAAAAATTTGAAACTTATTTCATCTCTAGATATGATTATAACGGACACAAAGATTGAGCCTATTACAACTGTAATAGTATTACAGCCGGCTTTCATCTGTTATCGACAACGAAAGCAATATTAAACGATTAGCTCTGACTAATCAGGTCTTATATAGAAAAAAACAAAACAAATGAAGTAAAAGATTTCTGAAATCAATTTCTGAAAATCTTCGATCAAATAAAGTAATAGTTTAAATAGTTAAACTGTTAGTCTGTGACAGATTTATCCGAGGCTCGACGAACTTCGCAAATAGACAAAATAAAGTGTAAACGGTTGATCCAGCGCAATCGTTGAATTTATACTAGTTATTTCTATCTAGAAATTCATCTAGATATTGGCAGTATTACAATACCTTGCAATATTTCTAATCTTTCACACGGACAACAAGTATATTATCAATATAAGTATATCTAAGGTTTGATAATCTAGATTTATGGTCTCATTTTCTCTACAATTGAAATCTATATCTTCAAGTCTTTTAAATTTCTCAGGTATTGGATTTAGGCCTTCAATATTATTGCTTAGTAGGGCAAAAAATTCCATTGAATATTGAAGTAAATAATCAGTCACAAGATTTTAAAAGTGTGCGTTGTGCGGTTTTCTATACAAAAAACCTAAATGTGATATAGGTACCTAAAGTACCTAAGGCCTAATATTTGCTGAATTCTAACAAATAATTGCAACTGTTGGTAGGCAGAAAATAATCAAGAATTCATTCACAACTGAATCAACTGTTTTTGCTAATAAAGCAGGTTAATAAAATAAAAAAAATGAGAAGAAAAAACCAAATAAACATACGAACAAAGCCCACATAGAAATACAATACATTTAACATACATTAAGCCTGGCTCTTACAGATTAAGTAATAAAGTTGTTGTCAAACTAATATGCTCATAGCATATATTATAATGGAACACACACGTTGTTTTTATAATTCTTTTTGACATTGTTTATAATGTTGATGGTTTATACCTTTTTCTCCTATATATGGGTAATCTGAAGCTGAATGCTGAGGCTATCATAAAATTGAGTGTCTTAATACGTATGCATGTATTTTATATCTGTTCGGTATTGACGAATGTGTAGTACGATCATTTCCCCAGAGGTATAAATGCTGAACGAGTAAGTAAAGCGAACGAGAACGGTCATTTGGTTGAATAATTGTATCCATAAAAACACATCGTCAGTATAAGACGGATCATAACAAAACATTAAAAATAAAAATGTGTTTAATGTGTGTGGGGTATTTTTATTTTGATTATTTGTAAGTGCTTTGAATAGATAACATTATTAAATTAGGTAGAAAACATATCAAAGTATTACGACTCACAAATTGAGACAGTAGTATAAATGACCAAGGTGATTTCGATTTTCTTTTTATGACTCTCAGAAGCTGAATTTCTTTTATTGAACCGAATAACGGGAAACGCAACCAGAAAAGCGAAAGTTGATCGAAATAATAATAAATTACGATAGTCCTGATAGGAGTTTTCTGGTATCTTTGGAGACAAAAAAAAATCACTGTTTGAGGCCACAATAAAAAGGGTGACAAAATTGATAGATTGAGATAGGGCCTATTTTTGGAAATTTTGCCAAAAATTTCCAAAAACTGCGAACGTCCAAAAGCCAAATTTTTCCACCATTTCGAACGGTTTTGGCAACTGATGAATCAGCCTTGCGTTTTACCTGACTCTAGATTATTTCTTGACACTATCAGGTTTCAAATGAAAACGAGCATGATTAATTGGAAAGATGAGAACGTCAATAATCAAACATAAATCATTGAGAGCCGGCTAAAACATAAGGCTGGGCTCCGGAGTTGCCAAAACAGTTCGAAATTATGGAAAAATTCGGTTTTTGGAGGTTCGCAGTTTTTTGAAATTTTTGGCAATTTTTTGGAAATTTTGGAAAAAAAGTCCAAAAATAGGCCCTGAATTGAGTTTAATTTTAACCGTTTAAAGTATGAGTTACGTATCCATATTGGAAACAGAAACAAAATTTTAATGATGTCAATACCTTTCTCCTAAGGATCATTTCTAATTTTAGTTATTTCCATTCAAATTACAAGATTTATCTTTGTGCGCATGACTTAGAATAAAATGAAAGCAAAATAAAATGATCGAGTCTGGTTTTTGACAATTGAATTTCAATTGTCAAAAACCAGACGCGATCATTTTATTTTGCTTTTACCTTATCTGCAATGAAATGCGAATTTCGAAATCTTATCTTATACGGGCGGCTAGTTATCTCTGACATTTGTTCTCGGTTACATGGCTGATTCCATCTGTTGTCCGCATTACCCTATATTCAACTTAGAATGATATCTTATGAAGAATTATAGCTCTATCAGATTTTACACAACGCTTTTCATATTATCCCTGAACAATGAGTTAGAACACAGGAGGCAGAGGTGCACAAGTAACTGAGCGTAACTGAGCCTATGAAAACCTATGCAATTTTCAATATTTCGCCATGACATAAATATTGAAAATGATTGAAGTTTTATACCATACGAGATTCGAAAAAGGAAATGGAAAGACGATGAAAATCTTGAGGAAATTGGCAATTTGTTGAGGAACATGCATTAAAAAAAAGTCCAATAGTCCAATTAGGTGAGGCTAATCAACACAGTATCCAGCGTTACCATTTACAATATTTCAACTACTAAGTATCCATCTGTTTAATTACTTTTTTTTCTCACAAAAGATAAATTTAACTTAACTAATTATCCGACTAAATGACGCATTTATCACTTGATAATTTCAAATCGTTTGAAAATTAATATTAAATGCATTTAAATGTACAGCAACATTTATTTCAACGTAAACTTTTCAAAGAACAATAATTACTCTAAAATGCTAACAAGAGGCTCGAATTCAACACAAGTAATTCTATATAATAACGATGGCGTTCCTAATTAGTATAGTTTTGTTGACTCTTTTTGAGCATATGAATTTATTGGACTACATAAATAAAAGGCGGATAAGTTATTTGAAAGAAAGTGTTGGCAATTAATTTGCATAATTACTCTAATTGCTGTGCGTTGATGAGACTTTAAAGTGAATGTTTTCTTTTCATTTGATAAAACGTTTTTATGTTTTCATGAACGTTCTCTGCAAATAAACAAATCAACTTTAAGAACTCAAGCCAATTAATTAGAAATTATCGTTTTCTTTTACAGCATCGTTAGATCAAAGAATTTGTTTTTTCTGTGGAATTTCGACAAACAAATTTTATTCACACCACACATAATGGGTCGCTATTATTTCAATATCCATAGCAAGTAGTTCTCAACATTTAATTACTCTCAAGCATACAAAAACTTGAGAATTTGTTAATGGGTATGCAAGATAATTTCGCTTATTTAACAAAGACGGAATGCTTTGGCCAAAGCGTGATAACCACGAGAAATTATCGAAAAACTTTTCTTCAATATCGATATTGATCAAACTTAAAATGCTTTGTTGCTCATACCTTCCTTACTCATTCATTTCAATTCTGCCCATTAATCATAATTAAGTAATAAAACGCAAGATTTTGAACGTCTGATTGTAGAAAGTATATTTATAGCACACTTACCGCAGTTGTATATACACCATACTACTTTGTTGGTAACAAAACTTTTATTTTTATGTGCCATAGCACCACACACAAAAGGTTGAATCCTAAAATTTATTGGAATCGATTTATCATTTCCGTATAATTTGAGTGTCTTTATAGAATGCATTTTCTTCCAATTGGTGATACAAGTCAAAACATTCAAAATTAAAATATCCGCTAAAATATTACCAATAATTGCTTAAAATGTGCTGGGGATTTAAAGTTCCGAAGAAATAATCTCCGTTTTCTTTACTGGATGAGAAATAGTTTTGTCAGGGAATTTATCACGTGTATTTCATGTATAATTGGTAAGTGAATGGGTTTGAATGTTCAATAAATATTTTGTAATGCCTGCGTGGGTGATAAGATTGGCTATTGGCTCAATTTGTTATTAAATGGCTTTTCGGTAAAGTCTTTATATTATTAACGAAACATAAATCGGAAGTGATATGTTTCTAGACAGGTTTCAGTAAAGTATAACTGGACCTGGACTCGTCAAATTATGGAGACTCCAGATTTCTATCAGGTAAATCAAAAAATAGGAAAATCTGTTCTAGTGCCCATTTTTTACATTGCAGATTTTCGAAATTGCGTAATAGATGTTAAACTGAGGCGAAGCCGATCTATTACTTCATTTGATCCAATTATTTTCAACAGATTGATTTCAAATCTTTTACTTCAGTTGTTGTAGTAATAATTGTTGCTATTGACAACACTTCATACGCGCACAACTCCAGCTTAGACACAAGTTAGGAGCAAGAGTTTTTGTACAAGGAGGGGTGGGATCCTCGTTTTCACCACTTTTACGCACAAGTGCAGAAATATATATGAGAAAATACTCATATTTTGTGATATGTTGCGAAGCTTACGAGAGAACGTTTTACACTCACGGAATTTTGATAACCGACACATTTTTTGTGAATTTTGCATGTATTTTTATATGGAGAAATCAGAAACTCAAGTAAAACACAGAAACAGAAAATGTGTCGGTTTTCAAAATTCCGGGTGTGTATATAAAAATACATGAAACGCTCTCACGTGAGCTACGTTACGTGTTAGAAATTACGTGGATTTTCGCATGGATGAAAGTCCATTTACGCCTTAGTTTTTGATCGCACTTCTGTTCCTAATATCATTTATCACCGAGTTGCATACAACGTTTCATGGCAGCGAAATTTTTACTTTTCGTCGCTGAGTTTTGCTTTTCACATTTTCTTATAAGTGTTAAATGCAAACAATATTTTCGGTCAATTTATTAACCAACTGGTGTTCTTTCCGCAGTTTCTTTTGCCATCTTCTCTGCAACACTGTGCAGCTTATATTTCACCGAGAAATGATTAACCCGCAACTGTGTAATGCATTTCGCCAAAATGAAAATAAAAACGAAATTATCGCAAATGTTTTACAGTGTAACCGAACAACCGCACCGCGGTAAATACCGTGCATTTCAATAGAGATGCGATATGTTTGTAACAAAGTGATTCTTGCAGACCACCCAAGTTGCAAATGCATATTGCATATATACACACACAGCACATACGACTGCTCTTAAAGGATTATAAACTGTTGGGTATGTATAGTATATATGCGAACTCTTATTCAACTTCATTGATTGATGGTGCTGTTTTGATTGTTCATAAAGTTTTTCTTTATGCATGCCTTCTCCTTGAACTTCATTAGCTTTATTAACGCGCTAAAAAATTCTTTAAAATGACTGCAAATAAAAGGTTTTACAGTTTTGCAATGCTAAGGAATTCTGGAAAATTAAAAAAAATTTGTTAAAGTCTTTCCGATTGTCTCTGGTTACAAGGTTCGTACAATGGTCTTAGAAGTCGATTGGGAAATGTGTCCATAGATCTTTTTATTGTTAAGTATCTATGTGCGTTACGAAAAATCTATTAAATTTCTAAATTACCACCGATGAAATATTAAAAATATTAAATTTTACGCAATTGCAAATGAAATAAGTTATAAAACCGATGTCAGATTGACTATCGAATCGAAATTTTATGATGCTGTAATGTGGACTATCCTAACGTCGTGATTTATTGAAATTATACATTAAAATAAACATTAAATTCGCGTCATTTTCATTTTCAAAATTTTATTGCCTGTATGCCATTTCGAAAATGAAATTTGATATTTTCAGACTTAACTGGGTAAAGTTTACTCACTCCAAAAAGAATTTTTAATGACAACGCTAACAATTGGCATATTAGAGAAAATTGGATCTTAATCTCACTACGAAAATACAGAAAGATAAATGAAGAGAAATAGTTGTCTCAACCATCTGGATTAATGAAAACATCAGATAGTTGCTGCAAATTACATAAATTTAGATCATGACTGACTGATTGCCTGCCATAAGAAAAATTTCTAAAACAATGTACTCCTCACGTAAGTATAACTTTGCTTAAGATTATTTCCTCCAGTTGTTAATAAAAATAAATTCTTTTACCGCGACTATTGCCATAGTTGAAAAGGTAAGCTTTTAAATGTAAATTATTTTAATTTACATGTTGGAAATAACATTTAGTTAAAATTCACATATCAATTGCAAGTTAAGCGTCACCAATTTGCTCAATTTGTTTTCTTAATGTTTAATCAAACATGCGACCGAAACGAATTTTCAATTGAAAACTTTGTAATTTGTTTGAAATCATATTCGTCACGTCGGAACATATCAATAATGCGAACAGGAATGTTGTAAGTAAATTTCTACAATTTTTTTTCCCCACTTCTTCTTCTGTTAAATTTGTAAGACATTTTATGCTATTTTAATGTTACAAGTCATTGCATTTTGCGAATTTTGTCCAGTTAAAAAGAGTTTCAGTTACCATGCCAACATCGATGGGAAAACAAATCACATGAGATTATTCGGGTGTTTGATATTTGATATTCAATTCGCTTTTTCTTGTTTGCTCAAGAAAGAGCTGCGAATTATTGTGAGATCTGTAGATTCTCATTTATTCCACTTAAAAACTTACGTAATTTCATATCGTACTGTATAATCATATCATAGACGATAAGCATGTCACTGGCTGGTGTAACTATTATTAGTAGATTATGCCCCCTGTCTAAAATATTTATTTTATTTTGAACAGTTTATTATCAAACGGCCTCATAAAGAATACAAATTTACAAAATTTAGTCAATAACGAAGCTATGCTGACAATGCGTGTAAGTTAAAACGAATTTGCATGTGAGCCGAAACGAAACCAGCAACGCGGAAGCGGCAACGACCCAGTCGACCCGTCGGAGTCGTAACCACCCTCTGCTTTATATAGTACACTATGTGCCAAATGAGCCATACCGCAAGACTATTTTCATGTCCAACAGCGTGACCATTGCAATAATCGTGGTGAGAAACGAAAAGTTTGTGCAGGACGAGTCAAGTAGATGATGTGATCAGCGATCTTGCCCTGGAACGAAAATCTTGGCGAGTATAACTGTTCTCATAAATTGCTTTGAAAGGTTCGAATTCTCTGCAACTCGCAGTTATTGGCTCATTGAAGCCATAATCGGTCCTGTGCTGGGGTGGGCGAAACATATCAATCACACGTAGTCCGTAGAAATGAGATGGCGCATTACGGTAAGAGTCAAACTGGGCGCAAAGATCAGGTGCACTAACCCTTCCCTTTAAAACGTCATACAAAAAAACCACACGACTCAGAATGCGTCTATCAGAAAGACGGTCAAGTCCCAAAACTTTACGTCTCTCGTCGTATGGTGGGAGCCGAAAGTTAGAATCCCTTCTGACCGACCGCCGGAGTGCAAACATGACGAACTGTTTCTGGATCGATTCGATTGAGTTGCTAAGTGACACAGACGCGGGGCTCCAAACCACAGACGCGTACTCGAGATGAGACCTGACGTGAGCGCTGTAAATGGATGTCAGGCACTTCAAGTTAACAAAATCCGCGCAGATCCTTCTCAGAAAACCAAGCATAGAGTAGGCTTTCGCTACCTTATTGTCGATGTGGGCTCTAAAGTCAAGATGGGGATCCAATACTACACCCAGATCCGTCATATTAGACACACGTTCCAATTCGGTATCACCAACACAATAGCTGAAGAAGGTCGGTGACCTCAGGCGATAAAAAGACATAACCTTACACTTGGAAACATTGATGGACAAGAAGTTCCTTTCAGACCACGCCAGAAAAGCGTCAATGCCCAGCTAAAGCTCAAGCGCGTCAGACACGTTGTTGATCACACGAATGATTTTCAGGTCATCGGCGAACAAACTGCATTCAGCTTTCTCGAAAACATCAGCAACATCATTGAAATACAGAATGAACAACAACGGGCCAAGATGGCTGCCTTGTGGAAGGCCAGACGACACAGTGAACGCACTCGACTGATATTCAAGGACTTTCACATACTGTTTCCTACCAAACAGATAGGATCTTATCCAGTCTAGCAGGCAGGGGGAGAAGCCGAGCTCGCCAAGCTTTTTCAACAAACATCCATGCCGTACCTGATCGAAAGCCTTACGAATATGAGTATATATAACATCTACCTGAGATCTGGATTCGATTACTCTCAGGATCTGACTTACAAATTCCATCAAGTTTGTCGACGTAGAGCGTCCTCTCAGAAAACCGTGTTGTCTCCGAGACAGCTTTTCACACAGCTTATGGATCAACCGATCGCAAACCAATGACTCAAAAACTTTCCCGATAGTTGGCAAATTTGCAATTCCTCTGTAGTTTTCTACGTCGTTCCTGGAGCCACTCTTGTGAATCGGATTCAAGTACGATACCTTCCACCGGTTCGGAAATGAGCGTGTCCTCAATGACAAATTAAAAACACCGTGGAGAGGAGCGAGAAGCGATTCAGCACATTTCCTAACCAAAAGTGGCGACACATCATCCGGCCCATTGCCTTGAGTAACGTCAATGCTTTTGAGAGCTTTCAGAACTTCAGCTTCAGAAAGCTCAAAGCTTCGAACTTCCGCTAGCTTTGCTACCCCGAAAGGCGAACTCGGAACTACATCCTCCACGTAGACCGATTGAAAAAATTCACCGAACAACTTACAAATTCCGTCTGGTGTTGCAGTCTTCTTATCCTTAAGATACATTGAGGCTGGGTAACCCTTCGTCTTCTTCTTAGTACCGACGTACTTCCAAAAATTACGCGGATTGTCAGCTAAATCATTCTGTAAGTCATGCAGATAGCTTTCGTATGCCAGCTGCTGCTTCCTTTCGAATTCCCTATTCAAAGCGGAAAACTTAACCTTATCATCGAGAGTATGAGGCCTGGACAGCTTCTTGTAAGCACGGCTCTTCCTATTCTTCAGATTGATAATCGTTCGCGTGTACCATGGCGGATGAGAACTATTCGACTTTGTCAAAACTGGTACAAATCGTTCGAACCCCTCGGTCAGCTTTTCATAAAACAACTCAGCTGCATCATCAACAGAATCGTATCCATTCCATAGTGACTCCCATTCGATTCCACGAAAATACGCATTGAAACCATCAAAATCGGCGTTCTTGGAATCGTAAAACTGAGCACCAGCAGCTGGTGACAACTGATCGAAATCAGGAAGCTCATAACTAAGTTCGACTGGCTCATGGTAATCTCGATCTACTTTGCTCAATGGAACGCTCGCCTTTCGAAGTACCACATTGTCCGCATCATTCGAAAAGATCAAATCTAAAAAATTACCTTGGATGTTCTCAACAGAATTGACCTGAGATAAGTCAGCACCCAACAATGCATAAATCAAATCACGGTCACCGCTTGAACTCATTCCAGACGGGAGCAACGTGTTTCGAGGTTCTGGATCGAAAGACCAACAACATCCGTCATGTTAAAATCGCCCATCACGAAAACTGTGTCATTCACACCGCAACGAATGAAATTGAGAAACTTCTGGAGAGCACCTTCATATCATATCTCTGATACGTTTCCACATTGGAATTTGAGGGAATGTATACACACGCCAGGTACACTCGGTGAATTGTAAAATTTAACTTGACAAAAACTGCTTCAACATCATCCGTGTCGGGTACTAAAATCCGTTCGCTGGACAAAGATGATTTAACAGCAATTAAGACACCGCCCCACGATGCATGACAGCTATTGAGTCGAGATCTGTCACATCTATAGACAATAAACTTAGTCGTATCGAAGAGTTCTGAGTCATAGATAAACGGACGATTTTGACGATTTCGAAGTTATGCACCGGGTAGAAGGGGTGGTACATAATCCAAATCGTTAAAATAAACACTTTGGACAGAGGGGAGTGCATTAATTTATCTGCTGAGAACAGATAGATATATCTAAGTATATTCAAGATACTCACACAATTGACAGATAAGAGTCTCAGTGCAATTTGGTGTTGGGTTTAATAGTAAGGAGCCTCCTTCAAATTGACATCAAACCCTTAAAACGGCTTTATCTCTCAGTAATTAGCACTAGCTAGATAATGAACCACATTTAATAAAAATTCGGTTCATTTCATGTGCATGGCTTCGTGTAAACTTCTACACCCCAATGGGGTATTACGTCATTGAATATTACGTTTTGATATAATTGTTGTTAAAAACCTAGAAGGTCGAAACCTTTTAAGGGTTAAGCAAAATAGTAAAATGTTTTTTCATCTGTGCGGCGTGAATTACTTTTTTTCTCCACTCAAATGGGGTGTGTTTTGTTGTCACTCCCTCCGATGACAGTTCAGGTGAGAAAATTTCTATTGTCTCACCTCTTACTTTTCCTTTATGACGAATAAGAGTTTTTTTTCTCTCTGCAACTGTCACTTTGTTTTGATTTTGCAAAATGGTGAAAGAAATTGATGTGTTGTTTCGTGGATAAAAACGGTTATTCATGCCACGCGAAAAATTGTGTGTTCACCTGAAGGAGAAATAGGAAATTCCAACTTTCGCTCCCCTTGGTAAACAAATAACTATTTCTGAGACTGATTTAACTACATCGTAGTAAAAATCAAAATATTTAAATTTTGAAATACGTCCAAAAATCAAACGACATAAATACTATACACCTATTGACTCTAAGACTACGTATTTCGAACTTTCAAAACTTTCATTCTCACCCGAATTTCTTTATAATTAGCTCTTTAGCTTTGAGATAAAGGCAGTTCATGTTATTATGTACGTTCAGCAAAAATAATATTCAACTGATTACTATTAGAACAATACAGAGAAATCAATTAATTCCTATACGTACATCTTACAGAAAACGAAAGAATAAACGAAATACAACCGATACAATGTATGTAAGTATATTTTCAATCTTACAAAATTAATAATTCTCTTTTTCCATTTTACAAACGAAAGGAATAAAACGAATTGAAAACACAAAAACAAAAAACAAAAAAAAATTAAATTATGACACAGTTCAATTCTCTAAAATAAATACATCATTTATGCTATACAAATACAATTTATTCTCCAATTTAAATGTATTCATTTTCTTATTACAAGAAATCAATACACAAATATGTTCAGCGTTCTTTTGCTCATACCAAAATAACATAAAATTCCCATCATAGCAAATTTATTTTACGAAACATGACGTTGTATAGCAACTGGAAATCCATTTAACGAACAATGTTGACAATCTGGCTTGGAACGAGCTATGTGCGCATTGTGGACCTCGGGACCACACACGACGATCGAAGTGAAATAAAGATCATGCATTAATGGGACTTATGAGCGTAAAATTTACACTGTTACAAAATGTTGTGCAAAATATTGGCCATCTATATTTCTCTTCGGAAATAATCAAGGTATTTTAAACTGTTTTTATGATGAAGGTTGAAGGAGAATCAATTTGGCTTATACGTACACGAAACATTCACAAACCAAACAGACATTTTCTTTAATTTTATGGCTCATTTTTTGGCATTTTACAGTATTTTAGTCTAACCGTGCCCTTGATCCCCCTGGACACTTCGACAAAAATATATATGAATAGCATGAATAGTGTCCCTTTGGCATCAACAGTAATTTTATTCAAATTATTTGAAAAAATTTCTAAGTTCGGCTAAAACTCCCACAAGGCACCTACAGAAAATTCTCGACTAGCTCTCATTTGGTATCAATAATCACGACAAAAATAAATGATTAGCTCTGGCTAATGTGGTCAATTATAAAAAAATGTATGTTACAACTAATGATAAGAGATTTAGATCACCACATGAAGTAACAGATTCAGTAATTATACTGGCAATATGCTTGCCCTGTGTGAATGGTTGAAAGCGTTGAAAAGTACAGTTTTCGTGCGAATTTTGTTGAAGTCATACGAAGCCGAGGTCGAGTTATGCAAAATATGTTAAAGGCGTCATAAGAAGGACTATAAATTTAAGCTATAAATTTCAAAATATCAGAAATTAGACCGTAATATTTCTAGCTGCCACATGAAGTGGCAATATTTTTTTCCAATCATTTTTAAATGCTCAAAAAAATCAAAGAGGTCACAAAATTCTTGAATTTACAGTAAAATAAATCTGTAATCACCTCTCCGGAGACGTATTAATTACCACTCAACAGAAACATCACTTGTGTCAATGAAGAAAAAAATGTCTTTCTGTCTGCCCGTTTTCTGTATAGATATAAACACACTCACAAGGTAAAAATCGAAGAATAAAAAATTGTACGAAGAAAAAAAATCCATTTGACATAAAAAATCACAACATTTCGTCTTTCAGTAGCCAAAGACGATTTGTTACCATGACAACGGATATTAATAATTTTTGATTAAAACAATTGATAAAATTGGTTCCTTTGTAATAAGAAAATTTTTGATTATTAAATACCTGGAACTTAAGACTCAGAAAACACAATACAACAATAATACTGTTTACCAATTATACTGGTACCCGCTCGGCGTAAGTATTTTTTGTGTGGAATCGAGATTTTTTTTTATTTTGTGGTTGCGATTAATGGTGATTTAGGTGATCTTTTACTTTACAAAATACTACTAAAAATGAGGACTAGATGGGCTCTAATGTCAATCATTTTTTATAAAGTGGCTGTAACAAATAAATTGCTGCCAACTCACAAGAAGCTGGCTGAATTTTGAAAAATCGTAAAATTTCAATTCAATCTACGCACTTCAAGCAAAAGTGCTTTAAATTACTTGGCAGCTGTCACAGAGTACTACTTTGTACGAAAAAAATTTCCAGGTTTTTTTACAGTGACTGTGACAAAATTTGTTTGATACACTGTCCCGTTTCAGTCCTCTCGTTTCCTCTGTATAGGTCTGTTCCAAGGATATTTAAGCTGTCAAATCGGCATCGATAATAGACATAACCAAAAAATTATTGTTGACGATTCTGTGTATGGTTCTGTGGATGCTCTCGTTCGATCTCGGCTTGTCAAAAATCGTTTATAAAGTACGATGGAACAGACCTATTGATGCATAGCGTGGACAGATAAACTGCTTCAGTTAATAAATAATAACTGCACAAACATCTAAGAATAATTATTTGCAATGACAAATGATGAGCAAAAAGTAAGCATACCCAATCCGTTTCTCATTCTTACAAATCAGAAATTTCAAAGTCTATTTGAGCTTATAATTGATTTGAAATGGCATTTGTCCTCATCGATTCAGACGTTTTCTTTCCTTTTTTGTTGTATTTATTTTTGCTGAATCAATAAAAGTGTTTAAATGGTACTCCAATCAGACGTTTTTATAAATGGAGTTTTGCTGACAGAAAAGTCTAATTTTAAGCGATAGACAATTTAATAATACCAGGTAGCTTATACATGCAATATGATCACTGATCAATCGACGAATGTATAATATTCAGTGATTTCATAGAATACTGTCTGCACGATATTACATTACTATATATATAGATGGCAATATCCGGGTGGTCCCTAAATTAATTCATTCATTATTTCAGTCTAAATGTGTGTGATCCTTTGTCCTTTATATCAAAAACGGTAGTCTTTGTGCGCTGATAACAATATTTTGTAAAGTTTCCATAATAATTCATAAAAAAAAAATTCATTCAAACAGCTACCCCTGTTCTCTGTATACTTAAAACGTATTATACCTTTATTATGTGACATGGTTAATTAAAATGCGAAGTCACGCCATCGTATTTCGGGTTGACTATTCGGAAACTTGTCCCATAGTATATGTATGTATGATGCCAGATTTGGTATTAATATATCATGGTACAACAATAGTAACTTGATGTTTTTCATGACAATGGCACTGAAGACCAAATTTTGGATACACAAAAAAAGAACAGAGCAGAAGAAACTACATAATGTCAAATTATTCATTTAAAATATTTATTGCGGTTGTGGTTGTCCGGGTGAAGTAGAAATCATTTGCTTGGAATTGTCTCATATATATGTGGTCTAAATACATTGTTAAGTAATGAAAGTGACAGATGGGTTGCATGAGTAATTTTTCCGAAATGATCGCAGTGCTTAAAGAGTCACAAAATTAGTGCAGACGTTACGTTTAACAGTCTGACATCTGACATGAAATGAGTCGATTCAATGCTTGCAGCATAAGAAAGGAGTCATAATCGAAGAGAAAAATCATGGAATCACTTTAGAAACTGTAGATGTATTTCAATATAGTCATCTAATCTATTAATTCTTTGTTTAAGGAACCGCACCGCTCAATGTTTGATTTAAAATCTTTTACTTCATTTTCTTTAACAATAATTTTACTTTATAAGACCAAATTGAATGAGATGTCATCTCTTATATTCTTGCTTTTTCTGTTGATAACAGATGATTACAGAGTTTAAAAACGTTTATATTCGCTGGTATATATTTTACCAATTTAACAAAATTCTCTGAAATTCAAACTGATGAAGAATTCAATTATTTCTTAAAACTGTGAATCCGATTCTTGTTGTTTTATAGATTGCTCGAACCGATTGAGTTCAGGGCCTTTTATAATATTATAAATATATTAGATTGTCCACATTATTAATGATCTAGGATATTCCTGCTGCAATTTAAATAAAATTTAAACAAAATGTTTACGAAACAATATCGTTAAAACGTGTCAACATTTCATCAAAATGCTTGACAAATTGCATCCTTTATTTTAAAATCGTCTTATCGAAACGATTTATGACTCAGACGTACGGTCGTCTATTTTATTTTCCGTATAATACACAGTGCTTTATCTATAACGTGTAACTCATAATATATTTGACTGTCAATAACCAAACAGCATATTCATGTTTTTGAATTTAGATTCCCATTTTGAACGACATTAACATTGATGAATTTATCGAAATGTTGGCATTGTTTCATTTTGCTCTGGTGATCCATTAAGTGAGTAGTAATGAAATTTGACCAATTTTTTTTTTTGGTTATTCAATAAAACACTGTCATTGTTATTCTAGTTGATTTGTTGCTTTTGTCTTAGTCTTTTAGGATGTCAAGACTAAATAGATAAAGTTGAAAAAAAATTGCCTCAAAAGGCATCATAATCAATCCTATCTTTGAATATATTTCAATGAATAAAGATGGCAGCGGACTTACACCGTTTAGCTAAACTGTGTTAGTCCGCTGGCAGCTTAAGTCTCTACTCAAATGTAGTTTAAATGAGAAAAATTATGATATCGATAGTCATATCAGCAGCATTTTGCTATAACCATGTTTAAAAGACATTTTTTAAATGTTAGAAACTTGGTTATTACAAAATGGTGTCCATATATTGTGTTTCGTTAATGGTAGCCACCACAACCACAAAACTACTATTTCACATCTATCCATAAGACTCACAAAATCAATAGACAATGTTGGTGCCAACGGTGCAGTAGTCTCCCATAAAACAATAGCGCATTTAGGTGTAACTTATCTATGAAGCTGTGATATTAATGCAATCTGACTTCTATAAGTAATAGAATTGAGCGTCGCTTACACATAGAACGAATAAATTTTCTTGATTTTAGACTCGTGAGTATCGCTGTGCAACCAGTTTTCTTATTTGCATTGTGCGAAATTTAGAGGATTTACTGAGATAGAAAATGTCAAATTCAAATATATTTTACTGTTGCAGAAGATAAGTTCATTTACTAAAAGACATAATTTCCATCGTCTGCGTATCAGCTTTCAGTCGTTTTTCCTTTAAGTTGACAGTTTGCCCAGCTTCATCGACGATTGCAACTACACTGTTCAATTACATTAAACTTTGCAATGGTATAGTGCGTTTGCGATTAGTATACAAAAAACCAATGAAGAATAAATGGATTTTCGATATTTCATTTCTGAAACTTTATTAGATATGCTATATATCTTATAGCTGTTGTGGTTATACATATAAATTATTACACATAATATAAAGTGTGTAGATATACCAATAAAGTACATGAGAATACGGTCAGTCAGCACAAGCGCGGCTTATTGAAGTTGAAGCAATCACTTATGGTAGCCAGACTATTATTTTTTATATATATATATATATATATATTTATACAATCAAATATGGATGGAGAATGAAGTGCAAAGTTATGTTCGACACTTTGGATATTTCTTCACCATAACAGTATTCGATATGGTTATTGTGAGCGGGTGAAAAAGTTTTTCTTTTTTTTAAGGTGCGCGATTAATTTCTATTTTCGATCGAAAATTTTGATTAAATTTAGCGTGACTAATAAATACATTTCCAGAGTGTTTGGGTGCATTAATGGGTATAAATATCCCTTTCGTTTTGTCGTTTATGTACATATATACGAATGTGTATCACTTTGTTACAGATAGAATTCTATATTTATTAGGAAGGGTGTGTGTAGAGTCTAAATATAAAGTTGTTTTAATTTAATATGTGTCTCTATATCATATGATGACTGGTGTAGAAAATTGATATTTGGTTTAGATTGTAATATAGTTTAGTGTACGGTGATTATAAATTGCATTTTAGGTGCGAGAAAATACCGTCTAATATTGGACACAGAATTGAAATCACAAAGGGGGATGAATTCGAATTTCATTTGAAAATTTTGTAATGAGATACAGTTTAATTTGAGATTTGGTAGCTATGACTTTATATTATTGCACAGTTGAACGATACTTAACGCATTCACTTAATATTCAATTAAAATTGAATCGGTCACATGTGTATGCGTGATATAAATGGTAAAATTAATTAAATCATTTTGTGCTAACGATCCTACTTTCGATTTTTTATCAGATCGTGTGAGCACCTCAATACTGCCAAAAACATATTTACATTCATGTTTCGGGAGTTACGAGAATTGAATGTTATATAATCGATAAAAACCTGTTTGGATGTTTCGGGTTCGACCTGAATGCAACCTGAGCCCTGAAATAATTAATTAGGTTGACTAGTTCAGGTTGAATTTTAGTCGATCTGGGCGTTGCTAACGGATGAACAAATTGAATGATGTATATACTACCATACAAATTTTGTACGTCCTTGAGAGACCCTTAAATTAATTCTGATCAAACTGACCACTTAATTTTTTTTAAAAATCTTTTGGACTCCCCTGCTGAACAGTCTAAGGTTTTCATGGAGAGTTAACGGAGAGACAGAGAGATTGAACGAGATTTGAGGGCAAAGTCAAACATTTAAGAAAAGAAAATTCGCTCATTTGGACATTGTCCACGACCTTGAACAAAGGAAATATTTTTCAAAGTTCTCTCCGTTAACATAGAGTGTTAAATACAAAATTGTATATGTGATGACGTGATGGTTTCTTCATACGATACCTGTAACGCATGTGAGATGAGTAGAGAGAATCGTATTGCTGATTCATACAAATCTACAACAGTACGATAGAGGGCCGTAGATATGGGATGGTGCGAGAGGTGACTGTGTTGTGGTTTAAAAGTTGATTCTTAATTATTATATGTAATGCGAATTCTCTATTTTATCGACAAATTTATTGAAATCCGTCTGAAGACTACATGAATGTAGAATACCACTACCACTAATTATAATAAAAAAGTTGACATTTAAAGTATTATATTCTTCCGACGACAAAACGAATTATGTTGGTTCAATAATTCAAGTAAACTTCCAATTATCTTATTAGCATATAATCAAAAATATCGATTGAATATCCAACAGATAAATATATTTTATAGTCCAAAACGACCCAATCATTACATTCCCACCTACTTAATTTGTTTCGCTTTCCTCGAAATTCTGTGTTATCTTTCTTGTACTGACACCAATTCGCTTTATATTTTTTATTTTAAATATTCCTATATTTATCGACAGAACATGCAAATGAACAAATATATGATATGTCAACACCAAACACTCTGAAACCTTTTTCCCGAGTCGTCTTCGATCGACCATATATATGTTTTGAAAAGGCTTTTAAAATCATATAAAAATAGATGTAATGCTTTTTAATTTGTATATTTTCATAACGATGAGGAAAAAAAAAAGAATTTTCAGAAAAATTAAGTACTCTCATGACATCATACTGAGAGAATTGATAATAAATTGGTGATATTGTTGATCATGCAGACTGATTTATATAAATATGTTGAGTGTGGAGTGGATCACGATTACTGTTATTTTTTTCAGATTTTCCTTTTATTTTTATGTATAAGTGGATGTCATTTAACATTGATTAATGGGTGTCGATGGATAATTTGTTTATTTTGTTGAAATGTTCGGAAATGAACTATTAATTGAACGAATGCCATAATTGATTTGATTGTGACATATAGAAATAACAGATCGTTGAAGTTTTACTCGTTTAAAGTACAATTTTTCCTTTTGCTTTTTGAAAAGTTCGTTCGGTGAAGATACAGAATCTGCAGTACAGTATTGTATCTGATACAATTTCAAATACAAAACTCTTCTCTAGTAATGAACGTTGACGTTGACGTTATCACTACCATAAGCATAATTGTTTGAATTACAGTTAGAGGCGGTGAATTACAACATATATGTAATTCTGCTGTTTTTCACCTGTCCACACAAACAATCAAAGGTGTTTATACGTCTTTATACAGTTTTATCAATACCACTCGTGTCAGTTTTAACCGTATAAACAAGTTTAAACAGTTTTGATTGTACGTGTGAATAAGTTGAAACCCATCTGAAGTAAATTCATGTTACAATTTCACTGCCTCTGACTGTACAAGTCTCCTGAACAATAGCTATTCTATCAACGAAGGAAGAAAAGGTTGAAATTTCATTTCGAGAGTGTTGTTTCCTGAGAAAATGCAACTTCCAACTTTTTTCCAGAGGTAAACACAACGTTTCTCACAACAAAGGCTTCCGAAGTTTCCCGACTGAGGTGTGAATTTTATTGATCCTAGGCTTAGCCGAGGTCAATAAACACACGAAAACGAGTCTTTTCATTTTTATCCCGAGTTATGTAATGGATTTTACATGCTGAGGGCTTGAAACATAAAAAGAACGGTTTTCGACGCATGTACAAGAATTTGGAAGCTAGTGAAAAATAAGGCAGGTGCAAATACCGTAAAATTTCTCTTCCGTAAGGCAAATACTATCTTCTGATTGGCTCAAACTCTCTCGTGTGAGGCAAATGGCGTTGATTGATCGGATTGCCTATGCTCTTTTGCTCTCTGCACTTGCCTTTCAAGCACTGCTCATATTAAGATGATTTACCCTACAAATAAACAATGTATACCTAGGTGCAAACACCAAATTTTGAAATATTATACGAATATATCTTCAGCACTTCAAGACTTAAGTCGTCCAACAGCATTCGTTTTATATAACTGAGGCCTACCGTTATATCTCAAATAAAACACAGTTTCGAGAAATCTTTTCTTACCCCGACGACATGTGTTAATTCAAAAGAGTGAACAGAAAGACTAAATAAAGAGAAAATGGAAAATGACAAACAAAATTCAAGTAGCAATATTGTGACAAGTTATGGATCACACTCCAGAGAATTTTTGTTTTTTGTTTGTTTGTTTGTTTTTTATGAAAAAAAAATATTTGAAAATTATGACATCGTTAATATATTTGAAGTGACATGGTGACGGGTTTTGGATTTAAACTTATATATGTTACGGTTACCTCTAAAAAGATTATTAATCATTCCAAAATTAGTATTAAGAATGGTACCGCATTATGTTATATCGGCGATGGGTTCGTTGTCGATGATAATTAAAAAAAATTGACAATAATTAATGATGATATTTGAATGATTATGTCCGCTGAGAATTTGAACGTGTGAAATTGTGAACTTTTATGTCGCAAAATTTGCAGAAATTGCTTACTGAAAAATTGTTTAGTTCAAAGGAGTTCGTAGTAATGAGACCACAGAAAGAAATAAGTACGAAAATGAACAATACGCAGTCTAGGATGTGCAGTAACGATGTATGCGACACTTTAATAAAAATTTCCTTGACATGTTCCTTCTCTTAAAGTACGTTTCTTTCTATCGAAATGTAAACCCACATCCTTGAACGTCTGTCTAGTTTGAAAAAAAGACGAAAGAAATCAACAGAAAAAAACAAACATCAGAATGATTTCGCTGTATCTACTTTATTTATCTATTTGATCTTTGACAAACCATTTCACCACAAACACAACCACCGAAAAAAAAAGAATCGCACACAAAACTCAATCGCATCACTGGAATAATATATATAAACAGCAACGACTTCTATCACTATGTTTAGATCAAAGAATTTTTCTGTCCAACAGTCTAATTAACAAGATTATTCTAATTGGACCACCTATTCGAATTGTGGGTATTTATATGAGATCGTTTCAACATTATCCCATTCCGAAAACATCTCATATACATCACAATATACACCCGTACCGAAATTCTGTATTTCAGTTATATATTATATGCTATGCACAGTTGAAGACATTGTTGTGTGCATGGTAATTCATCCATTAAATTTGAATGAATGATTTATAATTAAATTTCCATTTAAAATGTGTACACTATTTCAAATGAAATGTGAGATAAATAGATTTTGTCGTCGTGTTTTGAGCAGAAAATATAACATTTCTCATGCACCTTTCGGATGCGTCTTAACGATTTTTTGGTTGTTGTTGGTGTTGTTATGAAAGGAGCACTTGTTTGTTATGATTTTTGTTTTAGATTAGATGAATATCATCTTTCGGTTGTTACAATTTTATATGAGTTGTCAAGTCATATGAGTATCCATAGTGCATATCATACGGTCTATCCATCGTCATACTAAGGCGAAGTTCGGGAGATAAAATTTTTCGAATGTAATTAAAATGAAATTTGAATTTTATGGCCATTTTTTCTGTACAGATTTAAAGAAATTTTAATTTCTTTACGACCAATTTGAGATTTAATTTTAATTTTAGTGTTGACAGTTTTTTTTCTCTCTCGTCTTTTAATTTATCTTAACAATATTTAGGTGCACAGAATGGTCAAGTTCAACATTATATTATGTTAAATTAGTGCCAGTAAAACGCAACGACCGAAAGATTGATGAATCGTCAAAATGTGTTTTTATGGGTTTTGATAAAAATTATCATTTTTCACTTTAAATATAATCACATTTTGTGAGTTAAGCTTTTATAGTTTAATGGCATTTTTTGGTTCAAAGTATTCATTTTTATGGTGATGCTTAATAAATTTAGATAAATTCTGCAGATAACAATAATATTGGAAATGTTGGCTATTTTGAATTGGAATTGAAAGGATTATGATGAACATGCGTTGTTTCGCTAATGATTTAATCAATTAATTACTACAGGGGAGTGCTATTAGATAGATCGAATGAATGTATATGGAAATTGGTATGACATATCAGATGTATGAGTGACCTTGGCGGTTATTTTGGTTTATCATATTAAGTTGTGAAACGTCGTCAGCTTCTCCACAACAAATTTATATTAGTTCCTTTCCTAACTAGTGTTGAAAAATCGCGACTTGGTCGTGTATTTCCGACATCGTTTAAGAAAAACGAATTCTAAGCGAATTCGATTCCAGAACTCGCCTCCAGTTCTCATTCGCTGAAAAAGCTCTTTAGTGTAAGTTAGGAACATTGTTTTGTGGAAATGAGTGATGAAGTATTTTAGAAATTAGTATTTAGAAATATTTTTACACTAATTAGGAAATAGCTATTTTGCTAACTAGTTAGTAAATGGGGATGTTTTCCTCAATAGATTTGATCCATTTACGCACTACTTTGATCGTACTGCTGTTCATAAATGGTTTTTAATTTAATACAGTGGAGTCTTTGTTTCAACATTAGGCTAAGTTTTTTTGTAAACAAACCAAAATTTCTTGAAGAGTACCACGGTTAGCTTGAAATAAATTTTAGTGGAAAGTGGTTGTACCCAAAATGTTATTGCTGATTAAGGTAGAGAGCTAGGCCCTGATCATTTTCCAATAAAAATTTTCTTTTGAGATATCTTTGAATGCATTTTTGGACCCCCGTGAAATAGACACTAACCCTGAGTCTTAACCTTTCTAATGATACCACATAAATCATAAATTGGAATAACATTTTAGGTACAACCACTTTCCACTAAAATTTATTTCAAGCTCACCTTGGTACATATAAAAGTCAAGTTCAAGTTAGCTACAATATGGCAGAGTCTGTATTTATATTGGTCAGGGATGATCACCACTTACCTCTTACCACTTAATTGTCAGCATTTGGCCTACACATTCTTAAAATCGATTTTTAACTGTGAAGCTATGATGGGTATCGATTCAGTATGGTAGCTGCTGGTAACAAATGTATTTTCAAATGAATAGAGTAATGAATTTGTTCTCGCATTATTCGTTCGTCATTAATGTATTAGTGGAATCAATTCTTTATTTTATTTCAAACCTTTACAATATTTGTTGCTTCGCTTAGCACTTCTCTTTACCACAATATCCATTTAGTCACTATGAAAATAGCTATTATCATTCTAGGTGCCAAACAAATTCTTTGAGTTACTAGTGTGAAAAACGAGTTCAATTTTGATATTGAGATAACAGATGAAAATGACATTTTGACGTCAAACCCAAAACTTTCTGCATTTTATCAAATTCTTGAAGGTCCATCCACATTTCCTTATTGCTTGGCCTTTAAAGCACTATATCTTTGCATATTTACTTAGGGCAACACGTACGTTCTGACAATACATTCTACTAAACTTACTTCTTCGCAAGGTATGTGTAATGGAAAATATGTGAAAGAGAAGAAATTTCGAATTAGAAAAATATTTCTATGATGATTTATGTAGTTTGCTATAATTACCGTAGATTTTACAAAAATAGATTCAGTGCTCGTAATTTTTATAATTTTCCCATTTTTTTTACTTCCATTTCTAAACAATTAAAACTATCACCAATGGTGGCCCGTCATAATTATCATTTACGATGATATGATAAAATAATTACTCATACTGACCCAACCAGCATACCACGAATTCCATCAAACGGATTAATTATTCAATTAACATTATTTTTATCTAATTATCTAATTAAATTGTCTTTAATCTAATACTGTTATGCTAATGAATCAGTAGCACATTCATGTCTATAAATTGAATTGAATGTATATTATATATAGTGAGAATGTAGTGAATACCTTGAGCATCTACAAGTATATGTATATTACAGATATATACATACCTAATAACTGAAATAATCATTATTGAATTGGACAATGGTTTAATGATTGTCATATATTTATTTAACAGGTGTCAGTATATTTATTATAGAGATGGAAATAACAACAAAATTTAAAAAAAATAAAAAACAGAAAGAAATAAAATTAAATTAAAAATGTGATTGTCAATTGTTGTCATCTGTCTCCTTGTCACAAACAGCATGTTTGTTTAGATTATCATGCGTTTTGTTTTGTCTTTTTTTGTTATTGTTGTTGTTGCTGCATGCTCAAGTCAACAATAATGAAAGTAAACAACAAAAAAGATTTTTTTTAAAAATAATTTTTCTTACTTCAGTTACAATATCATATTGTGTTTATGCGGTTATTTGTAATGGTTAATAAACATATGGATGTAGAATTAACTGCTCATTTTCAAATCTTAAGGCTGACTCATTAAATCGTTGATATGATACAAATAAGTCCAATCGAGTTATACAGAAAGCTTCTTTGTTAATTTGTTAAGTTAAATCAACTCTGCAATTATCATGACAACTCTCAACTGTTGAATTTTATAAAAACAGTGATAATGTTGACAATTTAACAATAATATCGGCTAGTCATATGTTATTTGCGAGGGGCTGATAAACAAAGAGAATAGATTCTTTTGCACTCAACTAGTAAAACCTTTGCTAAGAAAAGCCTCAAATTCGTTGATAATTCTAAAAAAAATCCTGAAAAATTAAAGTAAAATCTTTCAAAATCGTCTAAAAATGTTTATGAAAAACCAATTAACAAAAAAAAAACCCAAAAATAAGATAAAATCAAAGCAAATTCCAGAAAATCGTTTGGGGATATTTTTTGAAAAATCCTTTTGCACTTTTTGCTCATATGAAATATGCATTTACATTGCCTAATCACGTAAAGTACAGTACGTACGTGAGTCCAAATAAAAATTCACGGACGTAATTTACTATTACACGACTAGCGATAAAAAGATGAAAAGTAGATTTTTCAAGTGAACAACCTATTAACACAAGAAAAAGAGAGTTTTCATTTTAGATGCTGAGAGCGTCGAAAGTAGTGATTAAAACATGAAAAATAGGGTTTTCGACGTAAGTAGCATGTTAAAATTTGTGTGTTAAACAAAAGAAGTGACAGATTTGATGATTTTATGGGGATGCGTTTGCTGTTTGGAAAGGTTAAATTCGAAACTCATTAAGTAATAGTACATCAAATTCAATATACACGATATTCATTTTCAATTCAATTTTTGGTGTAGCATGTCAGTCCAAACCAAAACACCAAAAGAAATTTATAACTCTCACAATACTTTACAAGTTCCTTCCTTACTCGAACCGATTGATATTGCCAGAGACGATAACTCTTCTCGGGTGGATGGTGTAACTATCATTCCCTGGAGTCGCGGACGCCAACTCGCATGGGATGCAACTTGTGTCGATCCACTTTGTGCCTCGTACGTCAGGAAATCGTCCGTTGAAGCGTGTTCAGCAGCCAATAGGGCAGTTCAACAAAAGCGGAGGGACTACAGTACGGTTACCAACCAATATCATTTCGTCGCTTTTGCAGTGGAGTGTTTGGGGGGCTGGTCAGATGAAGCCAAGGTTTTCGCCAAGGATTTGGGTAGACGTATGTTCGACGCCACAGGTGAGCCAAGATCACTTTGGTTTTTCAGACAAAGGGTTAGTTTGGCAATACAGAGAGGCAATGCGGCCAGTGTCCTAGGGACAATTCCGCCACAGCTGGATTTGAACGAAGTGTACTATCTTCGTTAGTCATCCTTATTTTATTTTTGTAACCTCTTGTGAAACATTCTGTTGGAATAATAAATCGTTTGAAATAGCTTTACAAAATGTTTGTTTTCTGTCAATACTGTGAATTACTGTGAATTCAATTAAATAGAGGAAAACGTGTAGACTTTGTTCTCCATAAATTTTAGGGGTTCGGGCTGGTCAGACACTGTCTATTTTAAGGGAATTAAATTCCCGAAATTCCTTAAAATTTCCGAAAATTCCTAAATTTTGTTTGCTCGTAAATCTCAAGAAATATCATTTAAAATCAATTGGTTGGCTTACCGAAGATCAAAACCAACTACTGTTTTTTCAATACGTAGCCTTCAAAGTGAATAAGTAAAAAAAAAAACGTCGAAAATTTTAAGTAATTTTAGGGAATTTAATTCCCTTAAAATAGGCCCTACATAATTATATCAGTTATTGCACTAAAGAAGATTGAAATTTGAATATACCATAAAGATATCACTGTCCATGCATTACTTATTATGCAGCAAATCTGACTTCCTGTTGGGTTAAATTATCAAAATTTTACAGAGTTTCAGTACCAATTTTGAAAATGTTTACAATTTTAGGTTTGCCCGGGTTTGACAAATAGGTCACAATCATCAAAAACAGTTTCATTGTTTACACGTGAAATAATTTGATATCTCGTATCACGATGAGTAAAAGTATCCGAGGGCTTCAGCTGGATACGAGATATCAAATTACTTCACTGGTATAGTAATGTACTATTAATGAACAAGAACGGCAGAAAGGCAAAAATTGTTTAAAGTATCGTCTAGATTACAATACAACATCTTTTACTTCACTAGTTTCATCATACGTTTTGCTATAAAGTATAACAATAACCGGAGTTCATTACTCATTTCTGTCGTCATTGTCGATAACCAGGGTCGTGCAAATGAGGTTAACT
The DNA here is from genome assembly GCF_014529535.1 of Bradysia coprophila. Classification (NCBI taxonomy): domain Eukaryota; kingdom Metazoa; phylum Arthropoda; class Insecta; order Diptera; family Sciaridae; genus Bradysia; species Bradysia coprophila. The sequence continues at coordinate 412,100 of NW_023503616.1, forward strand.
TTTGGATTTATTCTTACACTTACACTTACCGCGTGAATTACGTTGACCGCAAACAATATTTCGCTAATTAATTTTTAAAGCTTACGGTTTGAAATCTTTATCAAAATATGCCCGATCCGTGATTATTATTGTGTCCAGTCCAGTTTGACCGCCGTAGGTAACAAAAAATAATTTCAAACTTTTCATGTCATTATTTTGAAATTATTTCTTTTGCGTTTCGAGCAAAATAGCGCTACAGGCAACTCTTTCCATTAAATCGTCTTTTTACATCGACTGAAATTTTGGCATAAAGTTCATATATATGTCAGATTTGGACTGTAAGTCGATGCGAAACAATACCATCTCCATACGGTCACACTTCCAAAATACTCAATGATTTATTGCCTCATCACAGAGATTTCTTGCTTTCCTTGACTTAATTTAACACATTTTATAGTAAGATCTACATCACCTTTTGCTCAAATCAAATCAAATCATCAGTTAACGACAGCAACGACAAAAACAAGCGAGGTATTTCGTTCTATAAAGTAAAACGAAAATTACATCAAATGAAGTATTGTGCATTGGCCAATGACGACGCTTTGAACAACAGTGGTAATAGCCTTGATAATAGCTCTAAAAGGGTAAGATTGCCTTTTCTAAAAATAAAGTTACACGTCGATTTATGTAGCATTTTAAAAGCTATTATAAAATGATGTAAGGATTTGTGCACGTAGAGCTTCTAGCAGGGCCTATTTTAATTAATTCCTCAATTTTTTAGTTTTTTTTCACTTATTTACTTCCAGGGCCACATATTGAACAACTTTAGGATTTTTATCTGTTTTCGTGTTAAAGCCAGTCAAACAGTTTTGAATGATCATTCTTTAGATTCTAGAACAATTTTTTTAGAATTTTCGGAAATTTCGATGAACTTTACGTAATTTAGAGAAGTTTAATTCCCTAAAATAGGCCTTGGCTTCTAGTGCAATCATAATTTCCAAGGTTCAGTCAAATTGCATCGATCATCCTAACTATTTGCTTCTTCTCACAAAAATACTGAAAAATTGTTTTTGTTTTACTCGATTGAATACTTACTGCGAGATCTGCTTGCAGACAATTATTGCTAGTCTAACACTGGCTTCAACTGATGTATTTCTGTGCTCTTTCCAGTCTCGTAAAATAAAACTATTGGATCTATGTATCACAAGAGTTTAGTACTTAGATTTATTTACCAATATACATAATGTGTGGGTTATAGTCGATCATTTCAAATATAAAATATTTTTCAAGAATTCAAACTGTTTTAAAGCAAAATTTACCGAAAGATTTTATAAATGAATTTGTTCAATAAAACTTGGTATTCGTGATAATATAACATTATTGTTTGTTTGATGTGTGAAAGAGAATTAACGAAAGACAAAGGAAAACCAATTAACTGACAAATGTATTGCACAACATAATACTAGAGGTATGATAGATTTGAAATGGCGTTTCTTTAATTGATGAAATGGAATCGATGACAAAACTTGCTTAGATTTAACGATCTATTGTATAATATATTCTACAAGTAAAGCCTTTGAAAAATCTTAATTATTAGGAATGAGAACTTAACCATTTTCTATGCCTATAAATTGAATAATTTTAGGTAATATTGTACTATATCAAATGTTCATGTGTCAATATTTACAATTCACAATTTAATGTTCACGCCACTCTTCGTTTCATCTTCACTGGTTTTTGTACACAAAATAATTTCTCTTAAAAAAAACTTAATTTATAATTGACCATTCATTCTCATTTCCAATTCTTCTTCTTCTTGCGTTAATGGTACCGTCGAATGATTGTACAATCCCTGGGCCATCAATTGCAATGCCAAAGGATTTTTGTTGCCGGTGGATTTTTTGATTTTTGCCCGTTTATTTTGGAACCAAATTTTAATTTGCGCTTCGTTCAGGCCCAGTTCGGCAGACAATTGTTGCCGCCGCCGTTCGGTTAAGTAACGATTTTCGGTAAACTCACGCTTCAGTCTAGCTAGCTGATCACTGGAAAATGCAGTTCGTGGACGCTTTTCGTCGGGTATTTGGGATTTGTCTTTTGGCTGTTTTGGTTTTCGGTATCTTGGACCTGGAAATGGAAAAACAATCTAATTAGAAACTTAAAATTTTATGCAATAGCAAATGTTGAATCGAACGAAGAATAAATTTAAGAAAAAACGAAATGACAAAGGTCAACCGGTAAAATTCGCATTCGACTCTTTGCAACTAAAAGTTCCAGTCTCCACAAAGACGTTCTGGATAATTATTTTTGGGGCAGCATATTTAGGTACATTGTGGTATCAGGACCATCCAAAACTATTCATACGATAAAAACAGATCATCTGCTATCGACAACGACGACAAAAGTGAACGATAAGCTCTGGCTAGTGTTGTATTGTAGAGTAATTTATCTTGATTTGGGACAACAGTCGACTTTCGACCATTATAACTGAAGGTCCCTAATAAATAGCGGCGAATCGCCTAATGTAAATTTCGAATGTCGAACAAATTTTTTAGTTTGGAGTTCCAAATCAAGATTTGACAGTTTTCGGATTTGGAACGATTAACATTGCGGCGTATGGCGTTCGAAATTCGGATCGTTCCCAATCACGATAAATTACTCTATACTAAAATGTATGACACAAATGTTGAAGTACTAGATTTTTATGAACACAAGAAAATATTTTCCACAAACAAAGTAATAGATTAAATGATTTTATTGTGATACGCTTGCCGGTTCTTAAAGGTTAAATAAATGACTGTAGAGAAAGCTAACAAAAACCGCAGACCGTTATTCCAATCACGACATATTTCAGTAAAAAAATATTTAAGCAAATCAAACTTACCCGAACTAGGTCTATCGCTGTATCTGGTACAGTACACCCACGCCGGCCATAATTGTGATCCATTATCATCTTTCGTACTGCCCGATTCAGATTTTGCATCGTCTGAAGATTCCATTCCGGAATCACGACTCGAAACCATTTGATGTGAATTTTGAGATCCATTACCTTCACTTCGTGCATTGCTAGCGCTGGATATGGGTGATGGCAACAAATCATTTCTTACAACAGGACTAGGTGTTGATTGTCGTCCAATTTGCGAAACTGTTTTGCATAAATTGCCCAGTGGCGGTATTTTCGAAAATGCACTCTCCGACAAGTGTTGTTGATATTTTTTACTATTTAAAATTTCCTCATGAATACGCGGGTATACCGACTGATTGAAACTGTTCAATATGCTGGTTTTTTCCAAGTAATTATTTTTACTAAAGTCTAAAGCTGCTTCACTCTCCAATCTTAACGCAGATTTATTATTTACTGTTCTATTCACTTGTGTCGATTTTATGTTGCTTATGCTATCAATGTCGTACGGCCGGAAAAGTAAACTTTTCTTTTCAGATTTTTTATTAATTTTTCCGAAATTTTCACTTAAAATATTTGTGATCGAAAAGGTGATTTGATTTGTTGAGCAATCCTCTTGTTTTATTATTACGGCAGGTGATAAACGATCGTTCGATGCACTAAGCGACATCTCTTGGTGTATAGGCGAGGATGAATTCGTTGAACAAATAGTCATAGCCGATGCTGATGTGGTGTTCTGAGGTGAATGTGGTGCTCCCGGTCCTGGACTCGACGCACTTTGAGGACTAAAACGATCTTCGAAGGCCATTTTACAATGTTTAAATGCACAGTTTTTCACAGAACTTTTTTTTTATAAATTAATTATTTTTTTGTTCCTTCTCTTCTATATTCCTCGTCTATATACTCAAAGTTAATTTTCCTCACAAAACACAATTTCGTTTAAAAGCCTTCAATCAATGATGGAATTATTTCATCATCATTCTATAAGTGCAAGTACTCACTGAAACACAACACACCACGTACTCGAAAAAAATGTTTTTGATGTGACACAGTCAAATGTCACCTGTAATCTGACAGACAGTTGAGTGAGAACTCAAGCGAATGACTGAATTTTTTGATGTGTCTTTATTAAAGCTCAACCACTCCCATTCCACCAATACTAACAACACATTCACAACTACACTGAATCAATTCGACGTTAGTGTTGGTAACTCAGTGGGCGGAGTCATATTGTGTGTATTATAACGTAAGAATATAAAGACTTTAACAAACACCACCGTTATTAATTGAACAACTCTATTTGATGTGAAGACGATTTGATTATTACTTGGATTACTCCATGATTACATAGTACGAATATTATTTCTTTAAGTCGTATGTTTGTGTGCGTGTTTGTGTAGATGTGTTTTATTCATTTAATTTTTATGGATGGCCGAAAATTGGTACCATTCTGTATGTTTTGTTTCATTCGTTTTATTGGCGATTGGGTGAAACAGATTGAAACTTATATATCGGTTGTGTTATATACCTACCTGATTAAGTGGATATATATGTTGAAATGAAAATGTTTTTTTTTTCTACTTTTTGTTATATTTGTGGATATTCTTTCTTTAGAAAATTTGTAGTTATTTTTTTCGGATAAAATTGAGTGATTTGTAGATGGAATTGACCTTGAACTTAAAGCTACCGCAATATCAAAGCTGTGATGAGAAAACGTTAAATATTTATCGCTTTTAATGCCTATCTATTAACAGGACACAGATATTATATTTAAAAAAAAATTTAAATGATTTAATAAAAACGAGTTTTTTTTTCTCGTTAAATTATTTAATTTTTTCACCATTGAGTGGCACTTAAATTAATAGGTTTTTGTAATGTAAATTTTTGATTTAACAACCAAAAAATCTTTCACAAAATTATTTTGAAAATAAGCTGTGAATTATGACTCTATTTTGGAAATTTTTTCTTATTATTATTTCAAAGCTTTTTTTTGTTCGCAAAATTTATTACCGACGGACTGCCATCGGCATCAAGAGAATACGTGCTGATTGACCTTAATCATACATATCGAAACATTGGAATATGATATCGTTCACATTTAAAAATATTTAAATTATAATATTTGTGATTTGTGTATTTTAACAGTCTTCCAATATAACATCGATTTTATTAGACAATGAACTCTTTAGATAAATATTTATTCATTTGTAAATGGAATTCGCGTCCATTGATCTGCTTGAATAGAGAAATGTATATGGAAATGAATATATACCATATTGATCGTCCGATCGTATCTGTTCAACTATAATTATTCAATTATTTATTTAATTTAGAACGTGGCGTTAAGTGTTTGAATTAAGCTTCGTTGCCTTAACATCTGATTAGTATTGATTAGATATTGTCATTTCTTAATTAATTAAATTCTATTCGAGTTATTAGAAAATGGTTATATACAACAATTAGAATGGGTTTATAGACAATGAAAATATATTTTGAAATAAAAATTGGATCCATCAATAATTTTGGTCCCAAAATTTATTCAACATTTTAGTACCGTAACAACAAACAATAAAAAAATATTTTCTTTATATAAATCATAACTTTATTAAATATCTCTTTGACTGAAATTGAAATGAATTCATCAATCCAAATAAAATAATCATAAAAAAAACATTCAACTTATTGTGTAATGAAAATGTATAAATAAAACCTTTTTGAACCACAACCGTGTATAATTTTGTCTCAAATGTGTTCATTAAAATCAAAAAATAATTTTTATTTTTCTCTTTCTCTGATATTTATCCATGCTGATAGAATGTTAATGGTGATGTTGTTATAATTCGTTTATGTGTACAAATATAAAATAATAATAAAAAAAAACCTAAAAAGAAGTTGTGATTGAGTACTACGTATACAAGTAAATTAAAGACGAAAAAAGAGGAAGACGTCAATCCAATTTGATTAGCTATTGCTGAACAGAGACAGAATTTAATAAGTTTATTTAACCAAAAAATATGATCCAATACATGAACGTCCAAACAGTATACCTACCTATAAATGAACATAATACACATGAGTATCACCTGTAAAAGGTGAGATAAGGTGGAAAGAGAAGTAAATATTCCATTCACACATTTACACGAAAGTTAACTATGCGTAAAAGATGGCTCTGTTTGCTTTTCATTACACTATACAAACGTAGAAAATTGGTTGTATATAAACAGCGTTCCACACACTTAACTTTTGTTATATGGATGGAGGGCGTGGCTTTACAAACGAATGATACATTCACATATATATAAATGTATGGCTACAAGAATACACATTTTGTGATTCAGTAAAATTACTAATTATATCAATCGGATTATCTTTCCGATTCGATTAATATATTTTACAACAATTTTTAGATCAGCTCAGAGTACAATTTAGAGTTAGTAATGATCCAGAACATAGAATTATTTTGATAGTAAATTGAAAATGTGGCCTTTCCTCTACTCCTCTATCCACGCATTGAACTCTTTTGATTTAGTTTTCCTTTGCGATGATTCGGAAAATTTCAGTAACAATTTTTTTTCCCCGAAAACCACTAAATTAAATTTTATACTGAAATTACATGACTCAATATTTTTGCTCACAGGCGATAAGCAGACCGAACGTTGTGTTTTCATCGAATTGTTCGATTCAATGTTAAGTTTACCCGACGGCAACGAATTTATTCCCCGTTCAAATTAGCCAATGCATGTTTATTGAACTTTTCAAACATGATTTAGATATTAATATTATTGGCTGCATATCCAAAAGGTAATAATGCTCTTAACTAGACTTTAGCACGACAGGTGTTTTATAAGTGAATATGTGTGTACTTATAGACATTGAAAAACGCCCTTAATTAAGCGTAAACATTCCAAAGCTTAATGAAAGTAATTCTCTATTTCGACGTACGTCTAGATTAGTTTATTGCTAGTAGTGTGTTGTATTGGTATTAGTAGATTATGCACCTCTGTCCAAAATGTTTATATTAACGGGTTTGAAGTAAACTAAACAGTTTGGATAGAGGTGCATACGCTATGTTATCTGTGGAGTTTTATCTAAAACTACTTACGCTTCTAGAACGTGAAGCCGGTATCTTGGCTCTCGATCCAGTTTACTCCATCTCGAACCGAGGTACAGTTCAAGAAGGTAGCATAATAGTTATTTATGCCACCGAGTGATACATTCTTTTTTAGGCTCTAGATGTGTCAGGCCGAGTGTGAATGAAACATTTACCATCGTGCTGCATACAACGTTTTTCTCAAAAAAGCTAATGAAAATTTTACTTTTCGTCACTGAGTTCAGAAAAGACTTTTTTCGCATACTGTGAGTGTGTATTGCAACACCTTTTGTAAGAAAATGTCACCTAGAGATATAATGAATATGCAATAAGTATTATATCACTAGATATTGTAACATTTACATACTGTGAATACTTCACCATACACCGTAGTTTATACACGACATTGCAATAATACTCGCGCAAGCTCTCGTATGCGTACGATGTGTAAACTACTGAGCATGGTAATGTATTTTTTTTCACTGTGGTAAGCAAAACTGGGATCGGCAAAATTGGTAGTATATTCGTCTGATTAATTATTTATTTGTATGTGACACGACGTGACAAGCCAACCAAAACTGTTACTTCTAATTAATTAATTTTACACAGTTTCATTAATATTCAGATTAAACATAATGATATGGTATAGCCAAAACTCGTTTCGCAAATGTTCAGATAACTTTATTATGAATGAAGCTCATGCAATTTGACATATCCTTGTTTCGAAATTCGTTTGCCGTCGGCTGTACTGGCGAGTGGCGAGCAATATTTGTATTGTCGAAATAGTGCCGACTTAACCTTAAGCCGCTGGCTGACTAAACGAATATATATTGAAGACATATGAAATGAAATTCTAAAATGTTTTCCAAAACCGTCTCCATAAGTAGATTCAATCAATATACTCATTCGCTAACAGTAACGCATTATACTATCAGAAATCATGCCAATATTTTAGTCTACCATTTTATCAAGATTTCAAACGATTGTTATTGAAATCGATTGTGTGTAACAACAAACAATATCTCAATACCTTCTAAATGTATTTCGAATTATTACAAGTCTTTTATAAAACAAAAACCTTTTTATTTGTCAATGAGAACAAGACTCATCTCCACAGACAATAAGTTGTTATTTTACTTCCAGCTAGAAATTATATATCTCAACCATTAAAGAGCTCTTCTTGTATAATAGTCGGATAGCATAAGTATTTACTTATTTACTTCTCATTTCCATATATTTTCTGTTTTCTGCATCCGTACGCATTACATATATATATGCAATGTGCAACTAACGTGTACGAGTAAAGGTATGCATTATTTAATGATATGTAATAAAGAAATCATTCGAAATTGAAAATGCATGTGATTATATGCATCGTAAATTAACTTATCTCTCTGTAATGTCATTTGTGCATACACAGGTATTTCATTTTGTAAATAATGTAATAATAGTGGAAATACGTGATTTGCATTTCTCAAAAAAAAAAACGAATAATCACAAGTGTATGATTATCTTCCTTCATGTTTATGGTTTACAATTGTTGTCATGAATAGCATTTTATTGCGTGACGTTTTAATAAGTTCAAAAATGTCCGCACCGAGGTCTGCACTTTAAAATTTATCTGAGCTTTTAGTGATTCTTCTTTTAATCTATGGTCGTTTATGATGTAAAAGCTTTTTGCGATTTTTCTTTAGCGAGTTTTTACTATTAATTGACCATCCACTGTTATTTGTTACATGGACACAATTTCAATTATACAATTAAGAGTAGTTATTTATACCACCGAGTGAGAGTTTTTTGTCTTTCTTAGTGTTTTCATGATATATCTCTCGTCATCGTACCTAATTCGAGGACAAAAGTTTTTTACTACTAAGCCTTCGGCTAATGTGCTAACAACAAACTTACATCAAACAAGTTAAAGCTGAAATTTTGAGGCATGTGGACATGAGACATTCTTTTAACTTTCAACAATCTTTTTAAGTTCACATAATTTTCATTTCGCTGTTTCCACTTACTTGAAATTCATCAAAATGAGTTCGTCCTATTTTTATCGTTATTTTTTGGCATATTGATGTATCTTTACAATAACTCTATTTCCAAAAATCGTCTAGTATGTTGCTACTGCAATGTTTACATAAAATGTTTTCTCTAGGGTCTGTCAGAAACATAATAGTTATTTATACAACCGAGTGATAAATGCTTTTTTAGGCACTAGATGTGTAGATTGTGACTCGAGGCCGCAGGGCGAGTGTGATAATACACAGCGTGTGCTTAAAAAAGCATTTATCATCGAGTTGTATACAACGTTTTTGCAATAAAGGCAATGGAAAGTCCTTCTTTTCGTCACTTGTTGCGAAAAGAGTACAATATCGTTACTGGTGTTGTACTACCTCGGTACCGGTACGGGCATTAACTTCAAATTTTTGGTTCTGAAAGTAACGTTACAGATTAATCGTTGTTACGTCTTTGCTTGCGTTACGAAAAGACAAAAAATCCGATAACGTCGCCACTCGGAAGGTTTTTGTATAAAGTTGTAACGTTAAGGAAGGATCCCTGCCCCCAAGTGAACGAATAGGTGGAAAATTAATTAGATTTTATCACCAAACTCAAAATGACCTAAATTCAATTCATCTTATAATAATGAACCAATACATACGTATGCTAAGCGTTGGTATCACATTTAGGATGAGCCGGATTGAATCTACCTCAAAAGATGAAATTTATGTTATGGTCAGGTCACTGTAAAAAGTGTAGCTTACAGGCATATGAGATTCCATAGATTTTTGATAAAGAAATATTTGTAATAACTAGGCTTTGTACTACGCGTAATTTTGTTTAGTTTGAAACAACTTAACTGTTGCCTGAAAAGGTCAACCTATCCATTTTGAGAAAAACATTTTACAAGAATTTTATGAAGAAAAAGCAACCAATTCAACGCACTTGCTTAAAATACTATGACCATTAAAGAACGACTATCTAACTCTTTGTTTTTCGTATTGAAAAGATGTTTAAAATCCAACAAATGAGTAGATAACATCAAACAGCATCATTCGCTAATAATATAATCACTGAAAATGTTTTAATCCAAAGTATGTTCTTTCTCAATTCAGCAAAAATATTTTTTCTACAATTATATTCACGATGTTGAAATGTTGTTACAATATGGTGAATTCATCCTCCTATATATATGGACATGACGAGTAGTGTACTGCAGAAAAAAAAAGTTCAATGTTTCACATAATGTAGATAGCGTTTGCGAGTCTTTAACTCGGACTGGTGCTCGTACAGGTAATGGGAATGAGTGTTTGGAGTAGGTCTTAATGTGAAAATATAGTGGTTTACGTACATAATTAAAGATGTCAGAAGAAAATGTACATTACAATGTAGAATAAGAATTTTCAAATTAGACAAATTCATCATGGTGGAACTTATTAAGTTTTGAATCTTTGTGACTTGCAGAATTTTAACTTTATTACTTCAGACAAATGTAAATTGTAAATAATCAAAGGAAAGATCTAATCAATTTTTTGTTGTTGGATATTGGGAGTCCGCCTCGAAATGATTTATATTCTCATACGTAATGTGAGGTGGTAATGACTTTCCTGTTTTCATCTGCCAGTTCATTCGAATTTAATATCTAATTATAGGAAATCTAAAAAAAGCTTTGCTTTATGTTGGCACTAATACTACATGAATATGATAATTACAATGAATGCTTTGCGGTCACATCATTTCATACAAACAATTCTTTTTATTCTAAAACTTTGTAGCATAATTTAAGCAGTCAATTCAATTCGAAATTTTGAGTCGAAAAAATGGTCTGCCAAATTATATTTTTAAAACAACAAACCACAACATAAAATGTATGCATACGATCCATTGAAGAAAAAACAGTCTACCACAAAAGGGAGAATACAAGAATTTAATTATTACCAAAAATTCTGTGGTGAAGCTGAAACGTTTCATTCAATATTTCAAGTGAATTATTATTGTTGTTTTGAAATTGGATTTGTGCTTAGCAGTTGGACGATCAGACCATTGTGAATAGAGCTTAGCTTGAATTGTAATTTTCCTCACAAAACATTCAAATTTATTGGATGGCCATTATTATTACTTTTATGGGCGATAAACTTTGTTGGTAAAATATTTTCTATCATTATTTACCACTTTCACATGAAGTTTATTTTTTCTAGTCAATTTAGTTTGTGGTTTACTGAAACATAAGTGCAATTACGTGTACGTAGAACTTTTACAATGCATAGAAAAATGAAAATCAGAAGTCAGCAATCAGTACAATTGACGACATAATTTATTGCTGTAGTTTCAATTTATAACTAGTTCGGTTTGTAAGTGTGTTGTAAGAATTAAATTGAATTCTAGAACGTTTAGGACGGAATGTTATCGCAGTTCCGATCAGCAATGATCCTTACCGTAATAATATTATACAAAAATGCCAATTTTTAACGTTATCGTTTTGATTTTTTTTCTTTTTGTTCCAATTCGTAACATTTCAAGCACGTTACCATCCCTGTAACGTTGCAACTCTATTTCTAAAAAGATATGACCATACCGTAATTTTTACATAAAATTACAAGTACAAATAACGTTACTGGTGTCGTTCAACCTCTGTTCCCTTACGGGTAGTAACATTAAATTTTAGGTTCTGAAAGTAACTCTACAAATTAATCGTTATTAGAGAACGTCAATTTTTTTGATTCTGACGTTCTCTATTGTAACGATACGATAAATGATAAAATAATAAAATCGATAGCGATAAGAATACCGTCATGCCGGAAGCCTGCGAGATCAGGTTCAGACTTACCTAATAGATTTACTTGAACTTGAATTCGACCTGAACCGGAATTTAAGAAATCCTGTTCAATCTGAACGAACCTGGAACCGAAATTATCACTTCACGTTGTTATGAAAATTTCACTATACCTGAAATGATAAATCTTCATAATTCTCCTAGATTTGCCATTGACGTCTGCTATTGAAAACTAATGGCTCTGCCTATTATTAAAAATTTCGAATTTTACTGTAAACTTAACTCTAATTAACAATGGTCGCTAAGAAATTCTCAGATGGCCCCACCCCGAGACATGCATCAATTCTAAAAATTATTTTATATGCCGGTAAAGTTCAACCATTTTGTGACTTACAATATGTGTAATGTATAACATAACATAGACTTAGTCTAGCCAATGTGATCTTAACAGAAATAATTACTGTTCTATCCATTGCATTGATAAAAAAAAAAGTTTTTCCAAAGCACCGATATGTTCAACCTCATTTCGTATACCATACCATATAATTATAAAACAATTTCGTCCAAAGTCATAAATCATGCTCTCATATTCAATACATTAAAACGTTCAACGTATTACTTGAACAAACAATTGAATGAAGTATGTGATTTAAACATAAAAATAAATTACATTCAACGTACGCGCCTGTTTACAAATAATAATAAGCGAAATATGCTCATAATTTTCTTATCAAATTTCCCATTGAAAATATATTTTTAAACTGAATAACGAGAGAAGGAAAAAAAATCTTGCATCTAAAATGAAATGTTGAACAAATTCATAATAATAATAATAGTAATATGAAATACAATGAAAATACCATGCATTAATAATGGTATAATGTGTAATAAATACACTCCTTCGAAGTTATGACAAATGTTGAAAGTACCGTCCCACACTTGATTTTTGTTCCAAGTCATTTGCTTCATTCCATTTTTCAATACAAACTCTGGGATTTTGTTTTTGATTTTATTTTTTAAATTTTATTTATGAAATATCTTTGATTCAGAAAACAAATGTTAATCAATTGTTTTCATCGTTTAATTTACCATATATTTACAGGTTAACAAATTTCCGTCAAACACAAAACCAATAATAATATCCAACAATCCTCTTTAGAAAACAAAATCGTTAAAATATTTCAATGAAGGAAAAAAATTATTATTTTTTTTTTGCATCGAAGAATACTTTGAATACCATCTCCTCATTATACCTAAAGAGAAAAAAAAAATTGAGAAAACAAAAAAGAAATAAAATCCGAATCTTCAAATACACAGAATAATCCTCAATGCGATAGACATGCAAGAATATCCATCCAATAATCTTTTATTTATTTATTTTTATTCTTCACACAAAACACTAAACGAACACTGCCACAACAGCACACAGAAGAGTGCAGTTGAAACACAATAAATAAATAACCGCGTGCTCGAATTTTTCAGTCAATATATTCTTTTTGCTGTTTTCCAAGCAAAGAGAAGGCTATTTAATGTTAAGTTGCCATCAACAAGAATCCCATCAGAATGGACCACACACGTTGAATTTTATATCGGCCTGTTTGTAATCACACCGCTGTGCTGCGGCGCGGTTCCTTCAGTTAGTTTTCATATCGGTATAAATACACGGTATATGTTAGTAAAAATGATTGTTACATGATAGCACCCATGGTATTTTAATATCAGCGTTTATAGAGGTGTTTCTTTTCTGGATATATATTCTCCTTTTGTTTTGGATTCGATGTGTGTTTTGTATTTTGTTTCTTTTTATGTTTTTATATTTTACGGGAACTGAATCTTAACGTAGGTTTTGGTTCATTACAGGTCTGTAAATAATTGAAAGGCACAAACGAAAATGAAATTACTTGGAAATGATTTCCTCTGTGTTACTCAGTGCTGAAATTTCTAAAGGTAAAAAATGGCTTGTTTATATGTGCAAATGTAACATCATCGGTATACTCGAGGAAACAAAGTTTAACAAAAAAAAATACATGCATGTTTGATGCACACTGCACAGAACACAGGGTATCCCTATTGAAGTCCATTAGAGAGATTGCGGCAACTTAAAATTTTTCGAACTGAAACTTTCCATTTATTTGAATGAATTGCGCTGGCCCTACCAGGGGTTGACACAAGGGATTTCTGTCCAGTGCTCTGAATGTCAAAGTGAAGATGTGCAAACTTGAATCCTTGGACTACTGGATGGAACTAACTTTTAAGCCACATAAGAAGGGAACCTGACGATCAGTGTATGCAATATAATATTGCGTACACTGATCGTCAGGTTACCTTATTATGTGGCTTAAAAGTTAGTTCCATTCAGTAAATATAGTGTCATGTATCTTGAAACTATACTGAAACACTACATCTTGAAAACTTCTATTAAAATTGCTTATAGCAATATTGACAACGCGTGTGTAAATTATGTTTTCTTCCCGGTATCCGAGTCAAGATTTCCTGGATTTCCCGGCATCCAAAAATGTAAAAGTGACTTCCCGCTGGTTTGTGCAGCTATATTTCGATTTCCCGGTATCCTAAAAAAAATTCCCGGTATCCTGGATAACACGAAAACACATAATTTGCACACGCGATTGATAACCCCGTACAAAGTCGAATTTATTAAATGACTATGTCAACAACTATATAACGCTTTAATTTGCTATATATAACTACAGATCAACAGTTTACATCTAAATATGTTCTTAATAGCTCAATATAGCTGATGTTCAAAAATGGAATGCCCGAAACACGCCCAACACATACCCAGAAAATTCACTCTTGATAGCAACTCTACAAGTATCATTTTTACTGAGTTATGCCATTTTCGCAAAGAACCAATCTGGCAGCTGGCGGCCATTTTGTTAGGCAACTGAAAGTAGTACTTACGATCACCAATTCATTACATTAAAAAAAAATCGGATAACTCGAGATTCAAGCGAAACTTCACTCCTTAGCCTGTAAGCCCCAACTTCCAATCCGGATCCGATTTTACCATTTTTACCATTTTTTTTCCTGATTGCCCGAGCCTCTAAAATAGATCAATATGTCTGGACCTACTCGATCGATTTTGAACATCTTCTAACTGAGACTAGCATTTGTCAAAATTCATTTTCCTCAAGTCTAAACAAACACCCTTTACTTCGTATGGGTCTAAAAATCTTACATGTATGTGCAGCGTGCACAAAACGCAGGTCTCTATATTGAAATACATTAGGGAGATTGTGCCAACGAATTTCTTAAAAAAATTTGTCAACGTAAAAACCGTTACGTTTATTCTGACAATAACTTACAACTTACAAGCTTTCAGTCGATTCATAAAATTCGTCTGCTGGATCTCTCTATTACAATCAAGTATATCTGGTAATTTTCCACAACCGATATAACTTTGACATATTAATTTAAATATTCCGCAGAATATTTACTGCGTTTAAATTTCTTCTTTGACTCAAGAATGCCCATCGCATTTTATTCTGCTATAAAATTTACGTTATATGCGTAGGGAAATAAAGAGTAGTGCGAGGTATTTTATTGAAGAGAAACACGATAGGTCTGCCGTTTTATTTATAATTGAAGCAAGTACGTGAACACAGTAAATAATTTAAAAAAATATGAAAACAACTATACGTCCTAGTTGAAACCTTGCAATAATTCTAATTTTATGTAAATTAAATATTTCTTTACAATTTTATTGGTCATTGTTTTCCACTCATAAAGAAATAAATTTCAAAAATATTCGCTCTTTCAACCGTAAACAGTTGGATACTTTTCCATTCCAGCTCATAAATAACTACATAATTTTGATATCAATTTCTTAACTTAATTCTATTCACAAAAATGTTCTCGCCCAGCTCTCTACGTCATTAAGAGAAAGGGCATAGCTTCAAGCACATAGCCATAATAGTACATAAGTAGATAGGTGTCTCCTACACTAATATTTCAAGTCTTAAGATGTAAAATGTAATACACACACCGCGCATTTTTATATATAAAAAAATGTTCACATTTTGAGCTGCATAACCTATTAATATCGAAAAACATTTATTACTGCGACTGACAGCGTTTTATTACCTCAAATTTTTTTTATATTCAATTTCCACCATTTATACAAGGATTGGACAACATACATATATTAATACAATGTTATGCGATGGCTAGATAAAAGGTAATCCAATAAAATTAACAACAATTTTCATATTATAATGGTACTACAATGGAATGGAGTCTCGCATATCGTTTCAATGAATATAAATAATAAGATTATATATATTTTAATATGGAACCATTTGGAGAATGAGCATAAAATAGAGAAATATGACTGTACGAAACGAAGGTTCTTATATTGCCCGAATAGCAAACAAATTTTCTCTATAAAATACAATTGGGTATAATTTGTATAAAAGCAGCGTGACATTAAAACGCCTTGTTAGCGAAGATGATTGATTTTATATATGGCTTTTGTACCCGCAAGATAGACAATATCATTGAAATGATATCATAGTTTTCATGTACAAAATTATACATTGGCACAGACTCAGCATTTTTTTGTAAACACAAAAAGTTGCCTTGTGGAAACGGCTAATCATCTTCTATCGATAACGACGACAAGAATAAAAGATCAGTTTTGACCAGCGTTCTCTTATGTAATGAAAATACTGATAGAAATATTGAAGAAATGGACTTATCACCAGTATTATTATCGGGTCTATTACTTCCATTGATTAAAGTATTTTTAATCTGTTGATTTCAAATCTTGTACTTCAATTGTTTTAACATGTATTTTACTATATAAATGGCCATATTACCCAGAGCTTGTCATTATTTATGTCGTCGTATCAATAACAGATGAATCTCCGTATTTGACTGGTTAATGGAAGCTCTAAAGATTGGTCTACACCAAACGCTAGTTTTTCTAGCTGGGCTATCTGATTTCAAATACAAATTTTTGAATCAAATATGCAGTGTTATAAAAGATTTATTTCATAAACATACAGCAATCAGTTCAGGAAATTAACACCCATTATATGCTTCAGAATTGCGTCCATCTCTACTCCAACAAATATGCGAATCAAAATAAAACACAGCAAAAATTCCCACACCATTTACCATTTTCCCATCATGTACCGCAGCAATATTTCGAAAATATGCAGCATTATAACCTTCTTGTTGCGAGCTGTGTGTTGCTATCGTGTGCTTTTTGGAGTCTGCCGAGAATGGACCACCCAAGTCGATTCGAATTTTGTGCTGCTGCATGTAATATAACATGGAAAAAAGCGCTCATTCACAATTGTTGTGTTGTTGAAATTCTTCAATAAATTTACTGTGAAATGAGCATTGCAATTATTAAACGATAAATTTTGATTACGATTTTACAAGTAATTGCAATTGGCATTGACGGATCGAAAGGGAATGTGAGTTTTTGTGTTAATAAAATGTAGAGCAGACTATTTAATGCTAAGGTTCACTTTGCATTAATTGACCGCAGCTGAAATGCCTGCAAAGAAAGATCCTATATACAAAAACCCATATCAATTAATTATCATAAATAAGCTAATGTGAAATGATACTTGATGCGATTTAGATATATATTTAAGCCGCTCATCATCGTCGTTGTATTAACGTTGCTTTTTTTGTTTAAATATTTTTTTATTGCAGTTCTTCAATGTCAAGCATTAAGAGAAAAACGTTTAAATGCATGATATGCGATGCTAATTAAGTCTTTCTGATGATTATCTTTTTGATGGTTTTGGCGTGGTTTTATGTTAATTAAATTGTGCTGTATATATGGACATGGTTCGGTTGTATCGATCATTGAGATGCCTACGATATTATTATTTTCGCTTCAAGGTCTGTAAATGCACATATTTTATCGAGAACCAAAAAAAAACGTTTGATCAGTTCATCATGTGTAGATTTTCCGAATTGTTTAACAGATTTGGCTAGAATTGAATGCACCTCAAATACTAGCTGCTTGATTTTGTATTTATATGTACGTCACTATCACATCTAGCATTGTTCATGTATTGCATCTTATTGTTGAGAAAGTGTAGAAAAACATCGTACCTTGTCACAAAATATTTAGGACGTTCACACGAATTTTCATCCGCTCGAAGCGATGATGAACTACGATGATGATCAAATTTATAGCAACAATAAGTCAGACTAAAAAATGTTTTTGATATTATAGTCGGTTGCATGCAAAACAATATTCACGACCCATGATAACTAATTTTCCTGTCCTTGAGCGACAATTTACATCTCTGGGTAACGACAAAAATGATTTGATAAATTGAATTTATGGTGTGCAATTTTAACTGTTCGTGTTCTCATATTGTCATGTTTGGAAAGACGAAACTGTGGTTCCTAGTAACAGATTAAAATTTGAGCTATGATATGGTTGATCAAGTTTCGCTGGTTTTTTTTTTTCATCTGTGCAACGATTTGTTATGGTAACGTAAAACGATGAAGACTATGGGAGACGGTCATCAGAGCTTTATGGAAATCAAATCCTCATTGGACCGAATTAAATTCCATTAAAACTGGGAAAAAGAATATATTCAACAACAGGTTTTTTTGATTGTATTTTACCAGAAATCAATCGATTTATAGTTAGTATAAAAACGTGTGTTGCGCATACGTAACAAGTATCAATAGGAACATACGATCATTGCCTTCAACTTTGGCATATACCTCATTTAAATCGAAGCAAATCAATGCCTGGTATTTCTTATTGTAATACATATTTAAATACATCTTTGGCTGGCAGACAAAGAGACGTCATGGTCATCAAGGGTATTTGTTATTCAGAAAAGTGATGTAGTTTATTGTGCACTTTGTTTCGCTTTTTTGGGATAATGGTTGTTGTTCAACTCAGTTTTTTGTGTGTATAATAACAATCAATTAGCAATATGTTGAGCATTCAAAAAAAAATGCAGCTTGCTGAAGGGGAATTGGAGTTGATTGGGGGCAATTTTGCGAGTTCAAGTACCTTATGAATACAGAGCGACGTGTAAAAGTTGGTATATTATTGGTAAGAAATGCGTTTTTAAGAATGGTTCTTTTGAACACTGTCACACCAAAGAAACCGTCTTTCTCTGCATAGTCTGACTAGCCTGTCACATACGGCTGTTCATCTGTTATTGATAATGATGACAAAAATAATGACTAGCTCTGCGTAATACGGTCCTTTATATGGTAAAATGCATATTAAAAAAATTGAAGTACAAGATTTGAAATCAAAAATACTTTGATGGAAGTAATAGACCCGATAATAAAAACTGGTCACAGGTTAACAGGTTAAAAAAGCGTTTTTAATTTTTAATTAACTTTGGCTCACGGCAAATACCGTGATGTAAATCTTTAACTAATTCCTTCAGAACATATCTGCCAATTTAGATTCCCCTTTATTCTAAAATCATTGTCGTGAACAATTCACACATATCAAGGATATAAAACTGTTCAACTAGAAAACGTGTACACTTTGAATAGCACAAAAATTTTAAATTTCATCGACTCGGGAATATCCACCTTTACATTATACTCTGTATTCTTTCACTTGAAATTGATGTCGGATCATTGTATACATAACACCAGCCGGTATTATATGTTATGTACCTTGAACACGGAGTTATATCGCCGTTGTATATAAATATATATAAGTTGGTAGAACACTTTATGTTATGCAGTGTTAAACAGACAAAATTGATAAGGCACGCTTTTGTAAATGGATGGAAATTTGCATATCTCTCGCCTATTTGAAAATACTCGGGGAAAATTTATTCATAAAATGAAATCAGTGTTATGTGCGCACGGTGCGAGTAGATAAGTTATACATACATATTGGATAGAGCAAATTAATGAATAAAAAGGTTTGGCTTTAAATGGGAAAATGGTATCATTATGGGAGCTGCTAAATTTTTACGACGCTTGGTGAACCTTATGTGGCTCAGCGCGTATGCTACATTCATAATTGAATCACCGTTGAACGGTGGTAAATGTCCTCGACAGTGTTTTAAACATAACGTTATGAACATTATTTCGTGAGTGGCGACGGTTTCATAGGTTTCATATAGGATAGTTCAGAAATAATGTGACACAGTGCCAGAAAGAACGGTCAAAAAGTCGCAAAGTTTATTATGTAAAGGGATTACAAAGATAATCAAGAAATGAAATTTTTCGAAGTTAGAAATTTTCGACTTTGAGGACTCTTTGTAACGATATCTGCTTATCAATTGGAATATGAAATGGTAAACTAGACTTAGACTCAGCGCAGTTGTTTAAATAGTTATTTACGTATCTGTTGTGGACGGTAGATTTTAGGCAATTTCGCGAGTTGTAGCGAGTGAGGGCGACAAGCGGAAGTGTCTGAAATAAACCTTCCACAACAGATACGTAAATAACTTATTATCACATACGCGCGGTGTTCGGATTACTTAACTAGAAGAATAATTCAAAAATTACACTTCAGGTCTATGCTATTGTCTCGTTTTCGCTTATGTAATAATATATATTACACACTTGTCACGAAGAAGTCCAGGCTTGTCGAGACTGATAGTGACAAGTGTGTACTCTATTTTATCACATAAGCGAAAACGAGACAACAACATAGACCTGAAGTGTAATTTTTGAATTAAACTTCTAGTTAAGTAATTTTGACGTCCGAACACCGCGCGTATGTGAGAAAATAGAGTACACACTTGTCACTATCATTCTCGGCAAGCGTCGACTTCTTCGTGACAAGTGTGTAATATATATTCATGTAAGGGACCGAAATAAAGAGAAAATTTCTGCAAAACCACCGTTTTCAGCCCCGTCACATGAAAAAACTTATTCATTTCTCTAAAGTGTTTGCATTAGAATATCTCTCCAGCTAGTCGCTAGTCCACTTTAATGTTATTCCATCGAATTGTGATACAGTACCATTCGAATATAATTAAATCAAACACCTACGCCTACAGCCTCAAACTCGACTTGATTAATTTCCTTAATAATTAAATGCCGTTATCCGTTATCTCGTATTTTCACACTTTATTTGCAACACACGTGCAGTTATTATGGATATATCAAAAGCAATCTGCACTAATTTGTTCTCGAAAATATTTCAATTTATTTCATTAACGGCAAACATAGCGAATTTATATATTATAAACGACGGTGTCTAATGAAATATCTCCTTTTCGAAAATTTATTATATTGTATACAACACACAGGCCATAGACATATTAAAATAGTTTACATACCAAACCGGAATAAATAGATTTCATATTAACGATGACAGGTTATTAAAATGTCCATCAGTTTGATGTTTCATTTTTACATAATAAATTCTCGTGTATAATGTTCAATCGTTTTTATTCTCATTATTGTAATTTTTCGTCGTTTGATGATGAATAAGATTCATTACGGGAATTGATTGATTTTTCAATTGATAACTATTTTTGATGAATTAAGATATTTTTGTATGGAATATGGGAATTGTTGTGTTGTGGTCTCCAATGATTAATCTAAATTGAAATGTTGGACTTTGGAAAATTAATGCATTTTGTGGACGTTGTCTGGATGAAAATGTTGGCATTGTCATGGGGTTTTTTCCTTCGACGTTCGTTAGATTCAATTATGTTGAGAACATTGACGACTATGTGGAACAAATAAAGTTAATCTTTATGAAACCAGCAACGATCTCGTTAAGTAACGACCCAAGTTCAGTGCATGTACATACCTTTAATGTTTGTTTTTTCATGCGTTATTTGGTACGAACACCTTTGGCACCGATCTGGTTTTTCTCCAGTATTTTAAAGTAGAATGTTGAATGTTTACTGGGAATACTCTCGTTAGAGCCCTTCTGGCACTCAAAAATTGTCAGAACAAAAAGTTTTTGACTTATGTAGTATTGTAACAATGTAACAAATTTACCAAAAATGTAGCTTTATGAAGACTGCTGAAGAGACTGCTACGCACGTGTGCTGGGTAGATACAATCTTTTTCTAACTCAAACAATTGACAACTTCTAATAATAGTAAAAGATAAATATATTACAAATCATCAAATTACTTAGACTTTGAAGTTAAATTAGTTAGGAATTTATTTACAAAGAAACATGCATATTGTCCGTAGCATTTACTAAATCTAGTACTTCAGTCAATAAACTTTATGTAAATAACAGAGAGATGATAACATCCACTAGAACGTCACATGTAATCATCTCTCTGATGAATACTGTTTGTTGACTGTGCGTGCATCTTGGTATATATGAGAAATGAGAACAATAGCCTGGTCTTAACAATTATTTTGGTCAACTTGTTCGATTGCTTGTAACTATTTGCTTAATGATTTGGTGGATTAATTAACGCTTCGCCTTCTATGTAAGACTAAAACTTAAGCACAAATAGAAAACAGTCGATTGAATTTTTAAAATTTTCACTTCTCACGAAGTAAATCCAAGCGAAATAAAAGATCGTGGGTTCAACAAAGCAATATTGGACTAAAGTAGAGGTGTTGAATATGCATTACTAATAAAATTATAATTCTGTGTGTGTATATATAAACAATTGCAATCACGTTGCATATTAAGTCCAATACAAGGGATATAAATGTTATACTGCTTAATGTGCATCGTAGGTTTTTCTTTTTTGAATAAATGTAAAGGTAAACAGCAAACTTCAATATTTTATTATATTGAGTGCATAAGATGCAAGTATGTGTTAGGATTGCCTTGAAAATATTCTTTAAAAAAATTATGAATCGTTTATTTCCAGCCCGCAGTTGGTATAGCTATTATGCAGTCTACAATTGTGTTAAATTTATTGCTTAATTTATGTAATTTTATCATCATTTCTTTTATGTTCTTTTTTTCCGTTTCACGTCATGAAAATCGTGTTCTAATATTTTTCCATTTTTTTTTCTTCTTTGTAACACAAAACGAAAATATGAACACAAATTGTTGAGAATCACTAGCGCAATATCGTGTGTACGAATCGTTTTTATTCGGATATTACCATTTTTGATTTAATATTGGCAAACACTCAGTCAAGCACCGCGCCGTCCTTACGTATTTCTTTTACATGTATTGTAGAGTTGGTTTACTTCTAACACAGCGTATATCAAACCTTTTTTTGACAAATAGGAAAATCTTTTGCAATTTGTAATATAAAATGAATTCATATCGAAACAATGGCAAATGAACGAACCATTGCACTTCACTTTTTTCACTAATTCAGTATTAGTAATGCTAAGAAATTTAGAAAACGTTGAACCTCTTAAATTAATCGTTTTTTTACGATTGTCAAAATCCTTTCATCTCCTATCACACTGCGACTTACTTTTTTCATACGTCGATCCTTCATCATTACATTAAGTGTTGTAATGTTAATTCTCTTGACTGAAAGTCAGGGTCTTATCAAAGAAAAAACCCTTAAATGTCCGTAACGCTAAGTTCACTTTGATATTTTGAAAATGTTCTACATTGGCAAAAAACGTTAAATACAGAAAACGTCCGTACACTTGTGGACTCGATAACTCGAGTAATTCTTTACCGATTTGCAAAATTTTGGTTTTAATCGACGGAAAATGAAAATCATGAGGTTAAGATGGGCAATATTGGAGTAATGAGATGGGAGTAATTCTCAAGAGATTTTTTTACATGTTACCGCGATAACTTCCATAATTCTTATCCGATTTTCAAGGATTTTGTCTTAATCGACGAAGATTGAAAATCTTGAGGCTGAGTTTGCAGATGGATGATGTTCGAACAACGAGATGGGAGAAATTCTACACAGACGCTTTCTCTTGTTACCGCGCGATAACTTGAGTAATTTTTACCCGATTTTCAAATTTTTTGTTTTAATTGACATAACTTGTTTACCACGACATTTTTGCAACGGATTTCCAGAAAAATTTCTTATTTGACGAGTAGTGAAATTCTGGATTTCTGGTCTAACAATTAAGAAGTACTTCCCAAAAGAGTTTTTGCTTGCTTGAGAAACCGATAGCTTGAGTAATTCTCAGAGGCTTCAAAAATCAATTTCGACCAGTAGCGTAATTCATGTGGTTGAACTCGAACATTGGAATTTAATTGGACTAGTAATCTGGGATATACGACAATTTTTGCGTGAAATCCGTATTCTTAAAAGAATTTTTTTCGTTCCTAAAATGTTTGAACGAGTGTGAACTTTGTGGCCAGAGCGAAGCGAGGGCCGTAATTCACGAGTTATATTTTTTCAAGAGGTAGGCAGGAAATACGCCAAATTATACTCAGACGCTTTTCCTTGTTATCGTGATAACTTAAGTAATTTTTACCCGATTTTAAGTTCGTAGATGGATAATATTGGAGTAGTGAGGTTAGAGTATAATTGTAAACACAACTTGTTACCGCGACATTTTTGCAACGGATTTCCAGAAAAAAAATTATTCGACGAGTAAGTGAATCTGGATTTCTGGTCGAACAATCTAGAAGTCTAGAACAATCTTGCTTGCTTGATAACACGATAACTCGAGTAATTCTCAGAGTCTTCGAAAATCGCAGATTTGAAAATATTAAGTGTTTTCGACCAGTATCGTAATTCATGTGGTTAAATTCGAACATTGGACTTTATTGGACTGGTAATCTGCGATATACGACAATTTTTGCGTGAAATCGCGTTCTTAAAAGAAATTTTTCGTTCTTAAAGTGTTTGCACGAGTGTGAATTTTGCCAGAGCCGTAATTCACATGAGTTTTTTTTTCAAGAGGTAAGCAAGAAATGCATGTGATGACTGCTGTTTTCTGAATAAAAGAGACATCACCTTTTCATGTGACTTTAATTTTGTGATCTCAAAAACACCACCTCATTTAAAAATGGTTAGAAAACTAAGGCTGGAATTATAGAAAAAAAAGCCAGTCAAGGGACCTGACCCACCCAAGAGGTGGGGCCTAGTTTTTTAAACACTCTTCGAATTTGATCTATCTGATTTGATGCTTCATATCGACACTGCCTGCTGCGCCTCGAACCATTTACCATTTCTCCAACATAAAATACCCTGTACAGTTCTTGTAGTGTAAATAACTATTGCAACAAGAGGTATCTAAAGTTAACAAATTTTGCACATTATGCTGCTGAGTGGCATAATAGTATTTTTCGTACCAAGAAAGGAAATGACGATTTTTTCAGCACCAGTCCTAAGTTTTCCTTACGAGCGAAGCTGAAAAAATCCATTTCCTGTCGAGGTACGAACAACGTTTTGTGCATCGGACAACTGAAATAGACAAAACACATCAATTTACTTGAAAACATACACACTTCACATTCACCATATTAAATTAATCAATCGTATAGTCATAGAAAAATTCATGTAATTCTTTTCCCGCACTATAAATCTTAAGAAATGAAGTTTTTTCCCGCACGATATATAGTTCGGGAAAAACTGACATTTCTTAATGAAAAATCATGGCAAAATAGGTCGTATTTCAGTTGTCGGATGCACAAAGGCAATTTAAATAATGAAATTTTCACAAGTTATTCGAAGTCAGAAATAACTATTTCCTAACTTGTGCAACTTTGTCTTTTAGCATTCGTTCGAAAAATAACAACTCTTCAATCGCTATCCAGCATCTATGAATGTTCCATTCCCGAAAATAGCTATAGGAATCATAGAAAAAGCGTTTGATGACGATATATTTTCGCTAATCAAATTTTTTCATCAAGTAAAATCAGTCCAGCAAAGGATTAACTAAAGTTAAATTTATTGAAAGACAAAAGAAGAAACTGTTACGCTCATCAGCATTAGGTTTCAATTAAATTCGAATTTACAGAACGCATTAAAAACAATATAGCCGAATAAAGATAAAAAGTGTCCATCAAAGTCGTATTTTTATTTTAGATATGCATGTTGTGGGTAACATACTTGAGATCAATGTATTTCGAAATGTTAAAATTAACGACCAGGTAGGAACGTTATTGTAACACACAATCGCGTTGTTTTTGTTAAGAATTTGAAACCCACAAAAAGTAACTTTGAATCAAAAATCCACTCTTCAATTAAATTGTTTTTACAAATTAGTTTTAGTGTATGGCATCGGTTTTTTCGTATGCTAAAGGTATATCAACAATTACCGCTTGCTGGATATTCAATTTGCTTTCATTGTTTTGTAAGTTTTTAATTGTAATTACAGTCGGTAGTTTGCTTATTGGCGGTGGCCGAAATGAATAATAGCCCTACTCACGTTAAAAAAATTTGGTTCAGATCCTTCGGAGGAATGTCGATTTCGTTTCTTTATCGAATCCTAAACAATTCTCTAGAACATCAAAATTGCCAAAAAATTGTTTCCGAGTCGCGCAACGCATTTGAAGTTTACATGAAAACGCATAGAAACGCGTGGTAACGCAGAGAAACGCATGCATTTTCGATTGCGTTGCGCGACTCGGAAACAATTTTTTGTCAATTTTGATGTTCTAGAGAATTGTTTAGGATTCGATAAAGAAACGAAATCGACATTCCTCCGAAGGATCTGAACCAAATTTTTTTAACGTGAGTAGGCCTAATGAATAATGTTAAATGGCGGAATGTTCAAGTTCTTATGGCAATTAAGATGTTATGTTCCAACTGAATGTTTCGGAATGACTGCAAGAGTTTCTTTACAACGTTAATTCGAAGGAATGTACCATTCAGGCACAAGTTCTCCTCAATTGATATTTTAAAATTTTGAGTGTACATTTGGCATTCATTGATCTTTTATAAGCGGCTATGCATCTGTTATCAATAGTAGCGACAATAATAAATGAAGACCTTGAGCTGTTTTTTTCTTATATAGCAAAATAGATTCTAAAGCGAACGAAGAAATAAATATTTAAAAAGGGATATAAGACATAGATTGGAAGATAACATGACAGGAAGACGGAAAATATCCAAAAATAATCGGTATTTATATACATCCTTTGTAACTAAATTGGAAAGTTTCAAATTATTCTCAAAAATTTTTTTTTCGGAATCATAGATTTTCAAGAAGATCCGAATACTAGGGGTGTCCAAAAAATAAAAGTGTCGAGGAAGTTGGCGGACCCCGAGGAAAACAAACCTTTATAGCCTCCTGATAAAAATTGTATATGGGGCCGATGCGATCCGAGTTGGTTTATGGGTCGCTCAAGGACGAAATATGGAATACCACATTTTTTTGCTTTGTTTTTTACGTTTCTACTTACTACAGCCGATAACCACCGTTTTTGTGACTATATTTTAAAGGCGGTTATCGGCGGTAGTAAAAAGAAAATTTAAAAACCTTAGAGTAATTATACCTAGAGAGGTATTTCGTACGATAAAATGTGGTCCCGACATCAGTTTGTATAAGATTCACATTTCGTACAATTTTACGTAAATCTTTTACTAACACATGTAGGCGTTGACAATTTTGATAGTTGTCAGTTTTGTATCTTCTAAATCGCGTACCTCTATTTTGAAATTTTGTTTGAAATCATTCGACATAATAATAATTAAATATGGTGCAAATGTGATTCATTACGGGATGCCAAAGTAAAGGAGTCAAAGGAAATGCCTGTTCATTTTTCCGGTAATTTTATGCGCTTAATAAAAAATTGCGCGAGTTGCATCTGTTTGTTGATTTGTAGTTTTCCTTCAAGAGACCGATTACCCAACTAATTTGCTGCATAAAACAACATAGGTCAATTTCTATTATTTTCGTTGTGTTAAACCTGTTAAACACAATGTGTTTGTTGATATCAGTTCATATCAAGGGTATGTAAAAGTTTCACATTTTAAAAAGAATCCTTCTCGCAGGCACATTTAAATTTTTTTCGCTAATTTGCCCACCAATTTAGTAGGGAAAAACCCACACTATCAAATATTACGTATTTCATGTCGGGACCACAAATTTTACGTAATTCTGTTCGTAATTTCCTCTCTAGGTATAATTACTCTAAGTTAAAAACCATGCGGTAAAAACAAAATATCATACCTGCACGCTACTACAAAATTTTCCAATATTTTTTTAGGGACTATGGTAGTGCCTTCCACCACAACTCTGTTTTTTTTTTGTTATTAAAGATAGTAGCTCGAGCTATTACTTACTTGCTTACTATTACTTGTTTCTTACACTTGTGGTTTAAGTGAATCTGCCTGTACTAGCTTTGTAGTTCAGGATGTGTTGTGGTTCCAAATGTATAATCAATTTGTGATTGATTAGATAGCCCCCTAGGAACTTCCGCCTACTTTCGATTAAAGCCGGACAGTTGCAGAGGTACTGCTCGGCTGAATCTCAACAACAACAACAACTCCGTTTAGTTAGGTAAGGATAATTCTGATGTCATTGACATACGGATTCCAAAAAACGCTAGTATTTCTTCGAACATTCTCATTAAATGAGCAACAAGGTACATCATTATTAAGTACATAAGCATAAGTCACTCAGACACATGATCTAGATGTTGACATTTTTTTTTCATTCTTCAACATACCATTTAATTCTTATAGTGGCTGGTATTTCAATTTCATAAGCTTAATCTGGCATTATCTTGATATATAAACATGTATGTAATTACCAGATAGAAAAAGTTTCTTTTCCAAAAACATCTCGTTTGCTTATCAAATCAATTCAATTAACCATTTTTGGTAGCCATTACAGAAAAACCACATCTGTTAAAATAAATTATTATATCACTTGAAATGCGTGCAGAAATAACAAGTTTATGGTGCATGTAATAATAAACTTTGCGCGTTTTGTATACAAAATCTGTTAACCGTACACAAACGATACTTTTTTTTCGTTGATTTATAAGTGCACTTAATCTCTACTTTATATGTGAACATTTTTGCTGCTATTTCAATTTGACTTGTATATTAGATCCAGGTTAATAAAATATTCAGAACAACATTTTATAATTTTTTTCAGTTAAAACGAGCATATAATAAAAGCTAACTAACCAAGCCATCTCAAGCACATCCCGCAGCAGGGAACAGTAAACGTCTTATAAGATTAACTAACGAAAGAAGAAAAAAAACAACTGTACGAGCAATTCGTTTCGTTTCGTATGTAGCGCGTGTTGTAGTCCTGATTATAATGAAGTTCCATTGACGATGAATTAATATCAAACAAGTTGAGCATATTCTTCGTTATCGATGTGTCTTTTTGCTGTTGGTTCGATAATGCTTGAGTGGAATAAGGTATTGTAAATGGTATATATGTTAATACAATGTTCATTAAACGTATGTATGTTAGACCTGAAATATCATTTATTGTATATATGATGTTATGGGCTTACAGTCTGACTTTACTAATTCTCTTAAATTAATGTAACTGATCTCTTTTATTTTCATGTAGTCGCATTGCAATTTAATTTATGGAGATGTAATCTGCATGGAATTTCCATACAAAGAACTATCTTCCTTGTTTGGATCTGAACTTCAATCGGTTGTAATAAATTCGAATTAATATGCCACTGAGACGAATAAAAAACCAGAAATTAAGCAAGATTCCTTTGTGGAAATTATATGGAACTGGACATAATTTGGTGTCACTTTTTGTTTTATAGCTTTTTTAACACTGGAAAAAGAATGTGAAGGGCTCACTGTTAATTAATGGGTGTTGCTTCGAAATAAAAAGGAAGACAAGTTCTGTCACTGTATTTGCACTAGAACGGAATACGTTTATGTATTCTATGTAAAGACGTGCAGGCCATCGGCATTAAAGCTGAGAGACTCAATCCGAACAGGTTTGGGTTCGGATCCAAAAATCAATAAGGTTCGGGTTCTGGAAATGAAGATTTGGATTTGACCTGGTCGGTTCAAGTTTTAGGGAAAAGAAAAATTTAAATTTAAAAAATAATTAAAGTTTGAGTGAGCTCATTTGAAAAATATTGCGCTTAATTTTCGCCGAGACAACAAAGGGTTTCTGGGATAAACAAAAACATTTACGGGATTTGGCAATTCCATTGTGTAATTTCGCGAGATAAAACTTTATTGGACAAGCGTTACATTTGACCTGTGAGAAAAGGCAAACGTATAGTAACTATAGTACATTATTTAACAATGGGGCAAATGATGGAAATGGTACTTCTTGTGGGAATGGTACCGATCGAGGCGTAGCCGAGGTCGGTATACACACAACAAGTGCCATTTCCATCATTTGCCACATTGCCAAGTAAGGTATTTTATTCAAAAACTTGAGGTAAAGTTTTGGCTCCGTGTATTAAAGTTAACTTTGAGGGTTTCTTTTGAATTTCGACTGACCGAAATCGGCGCTATTTATTCCGGGACTTTTTTATACATGCCTAGTTAGGCCTTGGTGCCTAGGCCCCAAAACCAGTCTCAGATAATTTTGATCTTTGTAGGACCTCAGCTTTACAGCGATACCCATATTTAGTAATTTGGCACGCGACTACGTAACAGATGAAAACTGTGTGTTTCACTCCGCCAAACTACTAAATATGCGTATCGCTGTAAAGCTGAGGTCCTACACATTCATAATAAGTAATAATTTAATAAAATAATTGCATTAGTGAGGTCACAGCACTCATCAAAGTTCACCGAGGTTACATCGATTTTCAGAAATTTTCCGGAAGTCATATTTTCGGCCGTTTATCATCAAATTCTACGAAGTTATTATTTGCCCCAGGAGTACTCGACCTCAGCTTTCCAACGAACCCATACACGCCAGTGTCCTCGAAACCTTACGGAAATGAAATCCGGATTACGAAACCCCATTTTTCGACTTCGCACCGTTGACCACCAGCCAGGTGTGGAAGATCAAAATTATCTGAGACTGGTTTTGGGGCCTAGGCCTAACTAGGCATGTATAAAAAAGTCCCGGAATAAATAGCGCCGATTTCGGTCAGTCGAAATTCAAAAGAATCCCTCTTTACATAATGTATAGCAACTAAATAATTAAATCTATTACTTCATTTCTGTAATAGTATATTACTTCCGAGGTTCCAAGTTGTGTATTTGATAAATGAAAATGAAACATGCCGTAACACGTAAAGTATCTTAGTAGTGTTTTGTGTTTGATGCAAAATCTATCGCTTCAATATTTATGGCATACATTTCATATACGAGCACACTAGTCAGAGCTCATCTCTTATTTTTGCTGTCGATGACTATTGTAGTTTTATAAGTTTAACGAAAATCTATTTCGTAATTTTTATATGGGCGGCTGAAGGTTTTGAAGTTTATACTGCAGAACAATTTTTTTGTTTAGACAATTGTTTTACCTCGATTAAAAATAACTTATGCTGACAAGTTAAGCCTGACTTAATCGAATGTGTGTATCGGGGTGTATATTTATGTCGAAACAAAGATGCAAATCTCTAGTTCTGCGTATTCACGCGAAGGTATTGAGGAGTTGTTCTGGGTTTTACTGTGCAATAAAAGTTTCGATACGAATTGCATGATTAGTACAAAAATTGAATATAAAAATCATTTTCGGTCCAGAGCAAGCTAAATTTTTTATATTAAATTACCACATTTCTCATTTGACGTAAATAATTATCAGTAACTGTTGGTAAAACTGACTGACTAGCCAGTCGATATTTAATTTACTTACCGTTTCCATAATATAAAAACAACTATCCATTAAGCATTTTCGTCGTTTCGCAAGAAAATCGTGTACGTGTTAAATTGTTGATTTGTTTTAATCGTTCATATGATGTCAAATAAAAAATTGTTTTCTCTTATTAATAACACATGAGATATGATTTAATTGATTATTATAACTAATTCAAGGTATGTTGAGAAAATGTCTTTAAAATTAGTCTGATTACACACTCTGCGTTCATAATATGTATTATGGTTAATAATTCAGGTTATAGCATTGCGTTGCGACTTCATAATTTCAGGACATATCTTAGATTCTTCCATGATTTTACAAATGGAAAACTTTTTTTTTTGAATTTATATCAAATCGGTTTCCATGGTATTTAGGGCAATGTAAAACTAACATTTCAATTGAACATGTGCATCAACATGCCCATTGAAGCAATTCCATTTTATTCTTAAAGAGAAAAATACTATTTGTAGCGATGGATGTAACGTTAAAGAATTTTTTTTTTAGTTTCCTGTAACTAATTCTCTGTACAACAAAAGGTAAATGCACAATATTCATGCGTAAAAATCAAAACTTTCCAAAAGCATAATTCTATTCCTCCATTTATTTTTAGAAAATCTAAAAAGAAGTAAAAGAAGAAAGAAAAAAAAATGTGTAAAAACATCATTAGTGAACGTCCATCATATACCCATCCAACGAGATATAATAACATGTCTAGCCCATATACCGATCCATATCCACATACACACCTTTCTTGTATACGCAAAGGGATCAACGAATTATTCACGCACCTTACACAAAAGGAATAACCTTTCACGGACTTTTTCGTTGTTTATAGTACTCTTTACTCTCTTATTAAAAAATCAAAATATTTGGTAATTTTATTTGAAAAATATTTTGACATCCAACCGTTGCGGATTGTTGCTAAACAATTTAAATTGTCAGATTAGATGGGATAATTCGGTTAAAGCTTAAACGCCTTCAAAATATGGATAAGGGAAATTGTGTGGAATGAACGGACAGTTTGAAATTGGTTACATGTCAAGTTATTTTTCTTTCGTCTTCCTTCGTTCTTTTGTTTGATTTACTGTAACTTGCACTGTGGTATTGTAAAGTGCATTGCCTGCAATGGTATTTATCCATTTATTTACCTTTGTAATTGTTTGTTGTGTTACTTCAAGAAAAACTTACGAAATTAACACGCCATGCATGACAATAACATATTAATTGACATATATACAGTGACCTTCAAGATAATATCGTACAGATCGTGAAAGATCGTGAAATTTCTCCGTTGCTCCTCAAAGGGCAAAATGATGAACCGGCAGCAGTCACAATTCCAGTAACCATTCAACAACAATTTGACGTGGCTCCGCTTGAGGAAGCAGTTGAGTAACGAATTTCCAGAATCATTTGTTATTGACAGCAACGACAAAAGTAGGTACTGAAAAACGATCAGTGTGGTCATTATATAGTGAAATAAATGGTTAAACAAGTGAAGTAAAAGATTTGTATATCAAACATCAGTATGTGTTTTAGAACAGGATTAACAGATTTAATGACTATACGAAGATAGAATTTGAGACAGTAAATCGCACTAAATCACAATACATATTTCTTAATAGAACTGTTTCAAATTTCTAAACATTCCGAGAACGAATAAAATAAAATTCATGTACTTTACAAATTGACCCAAGTTGGTGTATTAGTGCATTACGTCCGAGGTTCCAAATTTTTATTTTGACGAGTGGGGACGTTATTTCCACTAGTCAAAATAAAAATTTGGGACCTCGTACGTACAGTAATTTACGTGCTTCTGGTCGTAAATGCAAAAAATGTGCTTAAAGAATTGCATTTACTGACCAGCAGCACGTAAACTTTATAAAAACGACATTTTTGACTATATTGATTTACCGCAATTTACAATAGATTATACTGAAGCGAGTGTCCCCTCGATATAGTACATCTGAAAGGAAAAATTCTTTACAGAAAAATAAGTCTTCAACCTATGTCAAGTTCTAACCCAACATTATTTGTCTATGAGCCTTCAACTAAGATCTAATATAAATTATCTCTAAGATGAAATAATGTAATTGGTGCCCTCCAAAATAATTACTGTTGCTTGTGTTTTTTACCGAAACTTACCTGACGAATAACTACCATTTGAAACAAAAGAAAAATGAAAGCCAGAACCAGAATTATGTTTTTAAAATGACCTGCAACATAAAAAAAAGTTAGATTTGTTGGGATTGTATACATAACGAAGTCAGAACATAAAACGCCCAGTTTTAAGCAAGACAATCTTTCACAGAGAAGAAAAAACCATCTTCGAAACGATGTTCATTTAATTACCAAAAACATTGCCTACAGTGTGTTTTGGATTCTTGGTTGCTTTTTTTTTGGTTTTTTAATAAATTACAATTACATTGCATTTATATTTATGTTTTCGAGATCTCAGTGGTTATGTTATACCGTATGGCTGGCTGGCTGGCTGTGTATAATATGAATGGCTGCCGTAAATAAATAATACAAACTCTACATATGAAACTTCGATATGGCGTTCTGAATGAATAAGAAAAAAAACGTAATAATGAAACTTCAACACATTTATCTTTTATACCTTCATTAATTCTCTCTGGACTTTGAAAATGAATTTTAACTGCTCGACGATCATTTTCGTTTTACTGCTAACATTTGTATTTTGTGGTTCAGACTGAATCATGAAAACGAGAACCAAAATTAATTTTTTTTTGTTCATTTCAGAAAAAAGGACCAAATTTGTGGTTTGGTCAACACAATAAGCGAAGAAAATCTTAAATTTATTGATTTTCAGTGTTGCAGGGAACACGTTGCAATAAATGTTAAACATCGTTGTTACTTTATATGGTTTTGGGCTTTGGTTACTTGTATTGTTTATGGAGCCCTCATGTGGCGAATTTGCGTAGGGATAAAAAAATTACGTTTGTCAGTTTTACGGACTCGCAAGTATACATGGAATGTATGTGAAGATTGTAAAGATGATGCGACATGTTTAAACATGTCTATAAATTTAGTTATTTAGTATACATGTATAGTCAATAACCCAGAGGGGTAGGTTGTAAAAATGACCACAATACTTAACAGTAGTACTTATATCCGGTATCAGTTAGTTAGCGCAACCACAAAGTCGTGTAACAATAGAAGATGTTAGAGCATTTGTTAGGTGCATACCTTAATAATTCGACTGAGGTGATATTTGAAGTGTTTTAGAGAATTAGGGAACAAGTTTATGTGACGTCACAGTAGGTGAATCTTCTGAATACAACGAAATGTTTTGAAAAAAAAAACAATTTCTATTTCTAAGAAAAGAAATGTGAAAAATGATAAAAATGCACTAATCATGTCGTGGTCGAGGTTCGATCATCAACAGTACCTTATGATGTGATCAGTGGTCGATGATCAGTGATCACTATTACGATGAAGTACTAGATCAGCAGATTTTCTAGTTATTTTCGTTTTGAACTATTTCATCAAATTGACTCTATTGAAGCAGGGCAGAAGTACCCTTATTGTTTAAACCGCTCAACATTTCTCCTGGAGATCAACAGTGCTATAAGTAAGCAAAATATGTCCAATCTCTGTCTAGGCGCAAGTCTTGTAATGGAGGCGACAAACTTATCCTATCATTTCCTATGCCGTACGTTGATATTGATCTGTATGCAACATGTACAATTTGGTCGCTGTCACAATAGATTGTTTTGGGTGAATGAAACGAAAACCTTTGGACTATTTTTTCAGAGGATCAGTGTGTCACAATCCGAAGGCAGAACTATGTGACGGTCTTGAGTGCGATCCCGTCTGATTTTTCTTTGTCAGAAATTTATTATTTTAGATAATGTTTACTGACTTCATCAGTATTCATGTAAAGATCTATTACTGTACCCGTACCGTGAGCGACCAGTTCAAACATTATGGCACATAGTGTCGTTTATTTCAAATTGAATCATTCGTGCCATAAATTAAATACATAGAATGCTGAGTCGACACATTAATTTCTTGGAAAAGCGATTTCAAGAATCATAAGAAATTAAAGCGAAAATAAACTCCAGTTGAGCGTTAGACATTAATATGCGTCTATACAATGGCACATTATTATTTATTCTATTTTAATAGGCGTGAAAAAAGTGGTTCAAACTGTACCATCATGCATAAATGTATGTATATACATACAGTTTATGATTCGTTTAATAATTGAATAGACTATTAACTCACAATATATGTATGAATGGAAATATACATATAATATATCGTTGCCCATTAACAAATAAAACGCGATGTTCATAATTAATGAGCAACAATTTTGAATCTAATCTGCTTCCAACGTACAAATGTGTATGTATAAATGAAATATAAAATTTTCATTTTGTGTAAAAAGAGTAATAAGTTTATACGGTAATTAAAACAGACTGCGAACAGTGCCAAGTTTTTATCGCATGGTTACGCTATAACGCACAATACGATCTGTAGCATTAAACAGATTACAAAACAGCACACCTTATATGTGTGATATTATAATTACATAAATATATCATTAGCCGAACGAAACTCCTTTAATTAATTTATGATTATTTCAATTACGCATTTGGTTAATGCTGTGGAACATGAAAATAAATTAATTACCGTATTTGCGTTTCATTTTATCCAAAAAGTAATTTCCTAACTGTCTTAGAGAATATTTTCTAATCAAAATGCACAAGAAATATGTTGAAGGAATTGTGAGAGCATGGACTAATATCCTTGAACCTCTCATCAAAGTCTTTCGTTAGAGGTTCACACACATATAATCAATCATCACTGAGTGAAATCAGTTTCTTTCAAAATTGTAACAATAATAAAGATCTAAACCTTTGGACATCTATGCCATCTGTCAACCATAGCGACAAAATAAGTAACAATGAGCATTGTGTAACTCCCTTCTTTATAGCGAAACGTTTGTTTAAACTAATGAAGTAAAAGATTTTCCGACAATATGTTGAATATAGATCAAAAGAAGTAATAGATTCAATAATCGTAACTACTGTTCTGCTTCTTGTCTGAGAAAGTGTGAAGATATAAGTAATCTAAAAACCAGACTGTTAATGCCACTCCTAAAAGTCTCCACTTCTTACATCACCCACCTATATGACATTTGGCATATAATAGTTTAGTATCAATAGTAGCACAATTCAACCTTTTTTTAATTGGAAATACCACATTACAAATTTTGTTTTTGGTGGTACATTTGGTAGACCCACTTTCATAGTAATTTTGTAAAATCTCAATTTAAATATTCAATGGGACACAATTATGTTCACACAAAAAAAAATCATGTCTGCAATTAGGTAACACACAAAGAACAACATTTTGTGTACACATAAAAACTTGAAAATTATTAGATTCAAACATACGTAAAAAAGGTGTGTCCATTCCATTATGATACAAAAATGGCTTAATAATAAATAAAAAATATTCAAATTTATCAGAAAAATACTTTATTTTGTCAGGAGCCCGACCATGTTAGTTTGGTTGGATTATTGTTGCCATTACACAGGTTAGGTATACAAGAATATATTAGCTGTTTAATTATAATTAATAGAGCTTGCGTGTTTATAATGTAATTGGATTGGTATGATGTTACGTCATGTCGGATAATCTACCCTTTTTTCTTCAAACAGACCGTCATTATTACGTTATTATATAGTCTAGTGCTAGGCGCTCAAATGGTTCACATATTGTTAGAGTGTTAGCGCCACTCGCGTCTCCTGAATTAAAATTAAAATATGGAAGTGTCTTTCCTAGTGTTACTCTTACGAAGTACTAAAATTAAACTAATTTTACGAACGGAACAACTGACCAAATGTGAACGAAAAAACCTTTATTATTCACTCCAACGTTATACTACATTTATCTAAAGCGACAGAGAATATTTAAACTTAATAGTAGATTACGTCCTTGTTTTTATTTTGCCAAAAGTGTTGTTTACAGCTCGAGCCAAAGGCGAGAGATGTAATCACAAAAGATAAAATACAAGTAGATTTACTTCACTTCACGGGTAGCGAAATTTTACGCCAAGTTTTTGAATAGAATACCTTATTTATCGCCCTCGCCTCCGTCTCGGGTTGTAAATGTTACATAAGAAGTATCATTTGCATCATTTGTTTTACTGGTAAGTAATGTACTATAAAGTGAAATGTGCTCAATCGTTTCCTTAATGTGCCACATTTTATAATAAAGATAAGAATTAACCGACCTGGTTAATGACACCATTTTCTCCATTTATGATGACGACCATCAAAAATCATATCACAATTTTGTATCGAATCTAAAAATTATAAAAATTATCTGAATTATTTAATGGCAAACGAGTTTTTTTATGTATTTAACGAAAAAGCCATCGTGTGTATGTACTTCGTATAGATTGACCAAACTGTACAACAGTCAAATGTTGATAATATTTCCGTACCAAACATGGGATCGTACGTGCTAACAATCAATTTTAGTTGGTGTATTTTCCAGCCGAAAAATTTAATTCAAACCATATCATTAAGCAATCATCTCACTGTTTAATATTCTTTACAAACTGACCGATATACACGTTGCTGCATATAACAACTTCAAAATACGAAACCTTTAATTTAACTTCTCTTTTTTTTTGCTAACAAGCATAAATTGCGCGAAGAGTATCTCTCGTTTCGTGTTTAATAAAATCACTTACCCCGAGGTGCTTCAGTTGGTCTCACTCTTAATTCAAAATTTATTATTTTTGTTGATAAGTTTAGATTATACCAAACATCTGAATGTGAATACAGAATATTTGAGTGGGATCTTACGATATTGTTTCCCATTTATGAGTTCAAAGGTGCAAACATTTTCAGGTTACAACCATCTTATCTATCAATTTTCAGAATCGACCATACAATGTTTCATCCCATATTCAAAACGTTTTTCTGATTGAATTCTTTTCACTGTTTTTCTAACCTACAAATGGTGTCCACTTATTATGTTTATGTGTACACACCGAAGTACTAGATTTAGTCAAAAATCGTGCACAGTGCGAGTGAAAATTATGAAAATTATTAGAAATGAGCAATGTTTCTATCGTAGTGTTGTTAATTTTCCCACATTTCTACCGACGGTCACATAATAAAAAATTTAATAAAATGAATCGACGAAAAACCGTTAAAGGTAGAGACCCAGAAAAATAACCGACTCTCACCAAAGTTCTTTTTACTTCACACAATACGAAAAGATGCTCAAGAGAATGCAAAAGAATGATCCTCAATTATTTTAACCAACTTCAACTTACAATTAGCAGCAGAACCATAATTAAGCTAAGGGTTACAGTTTATACCATGAAACTGTAATACATACTTGCACTTGCATTGGATAAAATAAATATGGGTTGAAAACCGAAAAATGTGGTCGATTCAAGCATTACAATAGGACGAACTCAAATTATTATATTTTTACAAAAAAAAAATTATTTTAATAATCCGAACATTTGTTCATTGATATGGGGCGCCCATGAATAAACATGCCACAAAAAAACGTATAATCAATTATATTTAAAACGATTCAAAATACAATGCGATATGTAATATTTGAAATTAGTGCATACGGTAAGCATGTTAAGCACACGTATAATTGTTCTATTGTTTAATTTAATATTTTGCGGTTTGCAAAATGTATAAAATTGGCAAAAGCAGTAATTTGTAAACCATTTATTTGTAATCAAGCAATTTAGTAATTCTAAAAGGCACATCTCACATCACTTTTGTCGACATATAAAAGAAACATTTTAAAGAGAAAAAGAAAAGTTTTGCAACCTTTCACAGACATTAAGCATATGAACAGAGCTTTTATCAGATCTATTACTTCTTTTGATTTTATAGCTATACAATGCACAGATTTTTTTTACAAAATCAATTTGTTTGTAAAATACGACATCCACTTTTACCCATTCTACAAACGCCAAAAATGTGACTGGGGCTGGTCGTAGCTGCAATATGAAGAAATTTGTCTGAGCTACCTGGTAGCTAGAACAATAAGTGTGACCACAATTTCAATAAGTAAACTATCTTCAAACAGTTTAAACTCAAAAATATTCTATCGGCCATTCCAAAATTTGAATGCACGGATTGACGTGGAATGCGCGTGATTGACGCATTTTAGAGGAATGACGTAGAACAATTTTTTGCTAGAATGATTTTTCACATCGATTAACAAAAATTACAAAAATTGCGTCGACTAATTCCAGTTTGGGTTCTATTTTCCTTAATGTTGATTTCAAAATAATCAATTGTGTTCGGCTTCGCCTCGGATCAACAATCACACAAATAGTTAATTTTTCATTTTTGTACCAAACTCCGTGATAAGTTAAAATTATCATTGGAAACATCTGGAAATGAGTTTAGACTACTGAATAACTCAGATTGTAATTAAGAAAAAGACGCCAGGAACTTACAAGTAACCAAAACATCAACCCCTTTTCTAACCTAATGACCATTGAATTCGCAGAAATTCAATAAATTTCATGAGAAACGAAAAAAAAGTATTTGAAAATCGATATCAACCAAAACATACCGCACATACATACATAATCAAAATCAATTTGGCATGCAATCGACAAAAAGCGAATGACCTTTTTTACACCTCATCAAGAAACACAGAGCTTTTTTTACAAAAATTACCTAATTCACTTTTCAGGTGTTTCACCTTTTCATTTCGCAGCATAACTACTGTGAGTGTAATGTACCCAACCAGTTTCATTTCAATTTCAATAAACTGGCGTACGTGGTAGTATTCAACAGCCATAACTGCCTGACAACCTAATCAACCAAAATATCAATATTTGTTATAATATTTTCGCTAAATCACTTAATAACAAAAATATTTCTCTCTCGGTATTTATTAGTGCACGGCATGTATGTATATACCATAGAATTGAATAGAATCGTACGTATATAAGTATAAATATTCCATCGCGACTCACACACTATTCAGATCTACTGAATACGAAGCCATGATGATGAAAAGGAAGAAGAAAAACGATATTATAAAGCTGTGTGAGTGAAATTTTATTGGATAAACGTTGAGTATATCCAGCGCTTAGCTATCTAACCCAGTATGTGTAACGATGAAGAAAAAAATACAGAAAACTTTATAACTCGCATGCACCAGAAGGCGGAGCAGATTTTTCTTTTCTGTTACCAATCCAATACCCAACTTATTGTAGGGTGTATACATTGGTTGCAGATGTACACGTATATATATATGTCGCTTTTCTCTGTACTTAAATCGTACGCTATCAAGTTATATAAATGGAGATGTTGTTGATGAATTTAATATTTAAATTAAAATTCGTCACTAACAATCAGTTGCGAATATACACATTGAATACATAATCAAGATGTTTCGTTAACTTCGCAGAATTCAATCTTTGTAGCAAAAAAAAAGAAGAAAAATTCTCAATGTCATGGCAAACGGACCATCTAAAAACGGTTACTCATCTGTTATCGACAACGCGGATAAAAAATAAAAGATTATCTCCGGCTAGGTACTCACAAATAGTATAAAATAAACTTAATCTTTAGTTGATGTCACAATCTAAGCTATATTTGAAGCAAAAGAAGTAACAGATTCTATGTACAGTAGTACGATCAAAATAGTGCCGTAGACCGCTTTTCACCGGTGCGTGAAATATTTTCCCACTCCTGTACAATTGTGTTCCGAATATGTGTCCAAACTGGAATTTTCCTTATATGATGTGTTGTCAACCTCGGCTTCGCCTCGGATTAACAATATAGAAGGTTAAAGGTTCGAGTGAGTTCTAAAAATGTTTTTAATAAGAAACATCATTTGTCAAAAGTGGTCCAGTAATGTTATCCATGAATTACATATATGATAAATAAGTTGAAGGACAAGTAGTTGTAATCCGACGTGAACTTTCATTTTTTGAGAATCGCAATTCACCGGTAATCACGATTTCGCTGGAATCTTTTACATCTTTTCGTAAAAGGTTGTGTCAGTGACTGCAGTCAAATCTAACACCGCTTTAAGTGTTAAGCTCTGGTAAGTGTTTTCTCGCATAGAAAAATTAATGTAAAAATGAAGTAAGAGATTTACATTTGTTAAACAAAGTTTTTTTGTGGAAACAATTTCAAATCATAACAACTCCCAAAGCAGAAAATGATCCATTAGTCGTAAATATTCCAAAATATATGTCAAATTAGATATACAATTATACAATTTACCTACATCGAGTAATTGATCGTACAGCTATGTACTTATAAGTATACAGAGCTAGAAAACTAAATCATTCGCTCTAATCTCAATTAATTTTGAAACATCCTTCTCAAAAACATTTGAAACATATTTCTGATTTAACCAATTGAATAATTGCTGCTCTTAAACTATATTCAGCTATTCAGCGATAACCTGTGAAAATTACCAACATCCGTCAGCAGTTCGTTATGGCGATAATACCAAAGATATCAAATTTAATTGAGTAACTAACAAAAGAACGTGTAGTTGTTCATTGTCTAAGACGTTCAGAAATACACGAAAAATTGTGTTGAAAGTGCATTTATCGGATGGTTCTTTTGTATTTCAAGTCAACATGTTTGACCATATTTTTGATGAAAATTAACGAAATTTTCGGTTATTATCATTTACTTGAAAATTAGGTATCTAATTCCGAATTCACTCGCCTAATTGTAGCTCAAAATAAAAGGTTTTATTTCTCTACCAATTTTAAATAACAATAAAAGGCCATATATTTGTTTGGATTGTATTTTGTGTCTGTTTGTTGTTAGATATTTGCCTTTGTATGCCATTAATTTAGAGATATTTTTACCTATTGTTAAAAATATAAAATTGATTTGCTCACGCAATTCTTATTTATTGTTGGAAAATTATATTTATTCACCAATTTGTATTAGTTTGTGTATACAAAATATACAAATAAATTACGATCTTAACTACCTCGTATAAAATGTAACGTAATAAGAGCCATGATTTCATCAAAAGAATGCTTTTTGAGTATGCCGCGGAATTGACGTTGGTAATATTATATTTTTCTTTACAATTTTTTCTGCTTCTTTAATTCATCATAAAAATTAGAACAACAAAGCTAACAAATAAGACGAAGGTAATTAATGCAATTAAATGTTTTAATAGTCAGACGTTTTTGATTTATCGTCCATTTTTGATATTTCATACCATTTGTTAATTAATCCTAATTTACATTATTCGTTGAGAACTGGGGTACACCAAGAACGAACAATATTTTATTTGTGAAATTTTTAACCTTTTTCCGGGGAAAGTGTGTCAAGAAAACTGATTCAATTCTAATGGAAACTTAACATTTTATAAGCAGCCAGAACCGTATCTTTATATAGCGATTAAATCTATTACTTCAAGTATTCCTTAGTGTTTGATATTAAATCTTCTACTTCGTAAGTTTTACGGTATGATTTCCTGTATGTCATATGAGGACACCGATCAGTGCTTATCGATTATTTTCGGTCACTGTTGTCGATTACAGATGACCATTTCTTAATTACAGGATTTTGACGAACGAGGTTGTCAAACTGTATTCAAAATCGATAATCTCTCTAGCAACGAAACTTCGTTTTTAGTCACAAATTATTCAGTTTCGAACACCGAAATGGTGACAGTAGACGTAACATTTTCACCACAAAAAAATACATCGCTGCTCATACTTCATTTAATTCATTTTTAAAAGTGTAAAATTTTCTACAGCATACACTGTACAGTTTTACCACCCTAATTTTCCTAGTTTGTTTCCGCAACCCGCAATACAACACGGTCATATTTCTGAAATTATCAAGAAACCTACCACCGATAGCATCCCATAGCCCATCCATCTCTTTGACGTTGATCAGTCCACCTCGTTCTGGTGATGAATTCGTATTGCTATAGAGACTATATGAACATAAATTATTTAAATTTAATCTAGTTTGCTATACACAACGCCAGGGTCGTACTGGCCGTCCTAATTGCGTCTCTTGGTTTTATTTATTGAAATTCCTATATTGGCGCCTATCTCACATA
Source organism: Bradysia coprophila (assembly GCF_014529535.1). Lineage (NCBI taxonomy): Eukaryota > Metazoa > Arthropoda > Insecta > Diptera > Sciaridae > Bradysia > Bradysia coprophila. Next base: position 455,486 of record NW_023503616.1, read on the forward strand.
CACAAACGGAATTTTGAAAACCGACACATTTTCTGTTTCTGTGTTTTACATGAGTTTCTGATTTCTCCGAGGATTTCTCCATATAAAAATACATGCAAAATTCACAAAAAAACCAGCGTTTTACTTTACGAGCGAGGGAAAGGGTCTTCACTAGTGAGGGAAAGGCCACATTACCTCACTAGTAAAGTAACATTATTTTACTTCCAGGCACACCAATGACACTTGCGATAATTTTCATTTTCACAGGGCTTCGCAAGTAACAGTATTTTACATAACTTAGGATAAAACCAATAAAAGTAGATTTTTCTTGTGAATTTTGTTGATCCGAGTTGAGCCGAGGTCAATAAACACACTAGAACGAGACTTTTCATTTTTATACCGAGTTATGTATTGGATTTTACGTGCTGAGGCACGGCAGAGTAAAATAAACCAGGCAGGAGCGTTTCATTTTCGAAACGTCAAATAAGGGGCCTAATACACTGGATGAAAATGAACTCAAATGAACACTGACATAAATTGAAAAATTTTATTCGCAAAAAAAATATAGGGCTATTAGATTGTTCAGGTCCCTTGTCAAACGTCCACTCCTGCCTGGTTAACTTTACTCTGCCGTGGCTGAGGGCTTCGAAAGAAGTGCTTGAAACATGAAGAGTACGGTTTTGGAGATCGTTATTTTGCCATGAGGGCCTTCGGCCCGGACTTCAAACCTCACTTTTGACAAAATAAAAATCTTCAAACAAGGACGTTATGTTCGTCCAAATAACTCGGGTCCAATAAATAGAACTTTATGGCGTAGTTCCAAGCCACACGATATCGCATTACTCGAGGGGGACACCACTCGGATAATTGATTACACACCCTGCTCGGAATTGACGGAGAATCCGGTAATTAAACGGAATTGACAGGAATTAATGGGAATTGAAGGGAATTGAAAGAAATTGACAGGAAGTACCTTTAGAAATTGAAAGGGAATTGAAAGACATTGAAAAGAATTGAACGGAATTGAAATAAATTGAAAGGAAGTATCGTGAATCCGGCAATTAGATGAATTGATCCGGTAATTGATGTAATTAAATGGAATTGACAGGAATTAAAAGGAATTGACAGGAATTAATGAGAATTGTAAGAAATTGACAGTTAGTATCTATAGAAATTGAAAGGGAATGGGGGATTGAAGTTTTGACCGATTCGACGCAGAACGTTATTCTAAGCAAAAAATTATTCTACGGTATGCCTCTAAAGTTCACAGATTTTTTTATAAAATTAATTTTGTTTACAAAGTGCGACCCTAAATCAACCCAATTTGGTCAGCCGCCAAAAATGTGCCGGAGGCCGTTTCCAGTCTCGATGTAGCAAGAACTACATGGGTAACGACAATTCTGATCAAAAGAATTTCTAAAAACAGTGTAAAATTAAAAATATATGACCGCCAATTTGTATTTTGTTTACTGTACGTTTCGAAGTTTATTCGAACTTATAAAATGATCAGTGCATTTTAGAGACATAGCGTTGAACAATTTTTTGTTTAGAATAATGTTTTACGTCGATTAAAAATAACTTGTCAAAACTTCAGTCACCAATTGAAAGAAATTGAAAGGAAGTAGAGTGAATCCGGCAATTAGAAGTAAATTTGTGATCATTTTAAATATTTATAACTTAAAAATTTCGTCAAACTTATTGCTTGTTGGGTGGGTACCTAAAATGCTGGCTGCGTTGCCTTGTTGAATAGCCAAAGATAAACGGTTGTATAAGAATTGTTTTGCTCGAATGTAACAGGTTCCTTAAATTAACATTTTGCCAATTGAATCTACGAATAATTTTGTTTCCTTGCACCACGGGCCTTATGTTTCGAATTAATGGAAATTGAAAGAAATTGACAGGAAGTACCTATAGAAATTGAAAGGGAATTGAATGGAATTGAAAGGAAATAGAGCGAATCCGGCAATTAGACGAGTTGCTCCGGTAATTGAGGTAATTAAACGGAATTGAAAGGAATTAGAAATTGATTTGCCACTTTTTTGGACAGTGGTTTACCCCTCGGCATTACTTCTTTTGAATGCATTTATTCGGAACATTTGTTTCTAATGGAGTAGCAGAAATCATGAAAAATAATTTCTTTTTTATTCCACGATGCAACGTTAAAAATGCCTCATCAAATTCCTAAACCGCATGAAGCTGTAACATCATTTGATTCTTGTTTATTAATAAACATATCCTTCAACATGTATATATATTGTATGAATGTTTTTCGTTTGTTTCTTTCAATTCTTTTTCGCGAATTCAAAACACAAAAATTTATTTTATATTCATTTATTGTTGAATAATATACAAAACCAATGTATTTAAGTATCTTCATTTTTTTACGTTCTGTTCCTCAACATTTATATAGGTATTCTCTCGCCGTATTGCTCACGAGGAAGAAGAAGAAAAAACCAAGAACACAAAATCAATTCGCAAATTTTTCGTACCTTTTTAACGCAGATTTCTTTTTTATTTTTGATACTTTTTCGCCTTTTATTGTTTTTGTTTGCGCGCTTCACCAGAAAAATTCAACTTGGGTGGTCTGAACTGAACGTGGATTTAGAAACGCGTTTCAATTCGGTAAATAAATGAGTTAACAAACCCGGTGCAATTTTAATGGTGTAAAGTAATTCGGAGTATTGCTTCCGCACACGTTCTGTTACCAAAAAATTGATTACAACTTATTGAATCCCGTTTATAACCAAGTACATATCTACAGTAAAAATGTTGTTTCGTTAAACAAAAACTGAGAACCATTTGTAATGAATGTGCACCTTGTATACGCGATTATACCATTGTATCGTGTGGGTCTTGTTCGTAGCGTAGAGGTATTAAATCCTTTCTGTCTGTTAATGATGTTAGTTTGCAATTTCGATTGTCGTTTAAATTTTTCAAAATATACTTGGAAGCGTTTCAATCAAAAGTATACCGCCAACCGGTGTAATTTTATGATTATGACGTGCTCGAGGATAATTTGAGCCCATAATAATTATGTTCTTCCTTTAGCTGAAATAATCAAGTAATTGATTCAGGTCACAATTATGTATTGAAATGATTTCTCAGTCATTCCTTCGAATTATCGTGTTGCTGGTATTTTATTGAGATATGGTGTGATGCAGAACACGACATTGAAGTTGTTATCGAATCTATTACTTGATTTGTTCTCTGCAAAATGAAAAAATTCTTTTACTTCGTTTGTTTTGACATCCAATTTGGTTCAAAATTTTAGATTAGGCTCATTTTGATTGTTGTAGTTATTTTCAATAACAGATGATATAGTTAAATAGTTACCCATTTTTATATGTGGTGGAATATGGAACTCCCTGTCAATGTTGTGTAAGAAAAATATTTGCTATACAAGCATGTAAGTCTTTTACGTCTTTGCTCAGGATTTTAGATTTTTTTCTTTCTTTCGAGAAACATGCCTTTTCGCAAACAAAGGTGCGATATCCGCACAGACGCTCATGACATCCATTAAACGAACAATTGTGATACACGTGTTTACGTTACAAAAGAACAAAAAAAGTGTCCTGATGTATCTTGTATCATCCATTCAACATATTATATGTATACAAAACATGTAACAGATTCTAAAATTCAATGTCATTTTGTTGTTTGAATAGTACAAATTTTACAAGAAGCCAATAAGGTCTTTTAACGTTCTTTTATCTATATATACACGAACGACTGTTTGGTGCTAGAAGGTTTACTGGTGACATTTTTTTCGGTATTTTATATTAAAAAAAAATCATTTCAAAAAAATATATTACGTTTTATTGTGTAGTTCTGGTGATGCTCAACATCTGCTTTTGATGAGCTTATGTAATGAAAAGCGCATATTGCGGTTTAGTTTGCCTGGTACCAAAAAAAAACTAAATAAAAAATAATAATTACATCCCTTAAGGGACACTTATTGTGGTAGCTGCCTCTAGCCGAATGTCGTCATTTATCTTGTCTTATCTGCATCATTGTGTTTGGTATGAGTTTTTGTATTTCAAAATTTATTGCACACAAGTTGGTTTTGGTTATGATGTACCAACTTCTATTGTGTGTAACACGATTTAGCTGAAGGCATTAAATAATTCACAGAAGCAGAAGGATAAAATGAAAAGTTAGAAAAGTTAGAGCGAAAGTCAGATATAAATGGGAACACTCCAATAAGTTTATAAGACATGATATGTGTACTACACATTGTGTAGTATATGTAATGTATGCAGCTTGTAGTCCTATATTGTTGGAAAACAATGCAATTACCTTTACGTGTTACGGCATGTTTCATTTTCATTTACATTGCCTAATCACGTAAAGCATTGTACTTACGAGGTTCCAAGTTTTTATTTGACCAGTGAGGAATACACCCCACTTATCAAATACACAACTTGGAACCTCGGAAGTAATATACTATTAACCTGTTACAGACGGCAAGCGTATGACCAGTATTATTATCGGGTCTATTACTTTCACCGATCAAAGTATTTTTAATCGGTTGATTTCAAATCTTGTACTTCATTTTTTTAAACATGCATTTTACTATATAAATATTACCCAGAGATTGTCATTATTTTTGTCGTCGTTATCGATAACAGATGAATAGGCGTATGTGACAATTGTGACATGCATGATCCCATAAAACTTTCATGTAGTCGATGGTAGGACTAATCCAAATTTTATCAACACACAACAGGAAATACGATTCTAATGTGAAAGTGAGCTCAGTCGAAAAAACAAATTGTCGCCAGTAACATTTGTTTCGTTTTTAGCCATCAGTGCATCAGTGTATGAATGAATATAGCCATATAATGCACGTAGTGTTTAATTTATCACTTGGCAGCTACAAATTAATGTTTTTCTAGTGTTTCGGGTGGTTAATTTTAAAAATGAAATGCCATTTAATTTCCGTGTCTGAATAAAAACGACAAATTAAAATATCATTACACATTTGACTAAACAGTTGTTTGGCTCGATACATCTAAACCAATATAAAGTGATGCAGGTTATTAAATTTTAAAAAACTGAAAAGAAAACAGTACACTCGAACCGTATCACCATATCCTCACCGCACTTGGATTGTTACATTCGAAGATAAAAATTATCATTAAATGAGGAGCGATGAGGAGAGATATCATGAACCGAAAATTTTTATTTGGAAAATGTCTTTTTGTGACTGTATTAGTGCATAACTCTCCTCAAATAGGATGTAGTCTTGATAACTTAAGAACTTCCCTTATAAGGCAATTTGGGCAGGTCATATTAGTTTATGGGCTAGTCCTATAGTATTTTACATGACTAGGGATAAAACGATGAAAAGTAGAATTTTCGTGTGAATTTTGTTGATCCGAGGCGAAGCCGAAGTCAATAAACACACGAAACCGAGACTTTTCACTTTTTATCCCGAGTTATGTAATGGATTTTATCTGTCTAGAACGATAATCTCGAGCTTATCCCTCTAGGGAGTTTTTGTTTATATCGATATATCTGTTCTCGACAGATAAAATATGATATGCACCTATTGCCAGACTGTTATTTTGACGTGCAGGCATTATGACCCACGCCTTCGGCTAGGGCAATAATGTCCTACACGTCAAAGTACCAATCTTGGCAACAGGTGCATAATATATATTACATGCTAAGGGTGTCGAAAGAAGTGCTTGAAACATGAAAAGTACGGTTTTCGACGTATGTAGCATGTAAAAGATTTTTATCGCATACGCGGTGTGATTCCCCGAAAAAATTATTCACCTAGGATATATAAACAAACATTATACTTCTGTAAATTGTCAAAGTGTCATTCGCATATCTTGTTGTCTCGTTTTCGCTTATGCGATAATAGTTATTTATCTACCAAGGTAGGTATGAAGGTATTTTTTCGCACTAGATGTCGATTGTCGACCCGAGGCGAAGCCGAGGTCGACAAGACGTCGTGTGCGAAAAAATACCGGCATACTTACCGTGGTAGATACAACGTTTTTCGCAATTTCGGGCCATAATCACCTTTCCAATGCAAAACATGTTCTACATTTTGTTCCAAAATTCTTTTGTATACAGAAATTCATTTGAACGATCAAGAAGGCTGCATTATAATACACATTGCAATGTGATGTAAAGAGACGCGTTGAATGAAATCGAGTAGTCAATGCTTAGTATATACGCTTCAACAATACGTTCGGTATAAATGTGTGACTCTATAGCCGAATGGCTATAGACGCTGCTTTGTGTTCAAAAACCTCTTGGTGTCGGGGGTTCGATTTCGGGTCAATGCAAGATTTTTATTTATTTCGTTGAAGGTAATAGGTTCTTTAGCGTGCGAAAAAAAGTTGATATCGCACTGCGTGCGAAAAAAAGTTAATATCGCACTGTGTCCAGAAATATAGTGAAATAAATACCTTCAAAACGACATTAAATGGATGCATGGAAAGGTGATGATTATGGACCGGAATTGCGAAAAAAAGAATATGCACGTATGACAAGCCGTCTCGGCAAGCCTCGACCGCTTTGTCATACGTGCATAATATTTATTATGCTTTTTACTTTATACTAATTCCTTTATTGCCGATAATTTCAAGTGAAATTGGATTTGTTTACATTTTAAAAGCACGACGATCGATACACTTTTAGTGTCCTTCGAATATCCCGACAAACACGAAAAAAGACAATGAAATGTAAATCGACCATGAATGGCAATAGAAACAAAACAACGGAAACGGACCAGACCAACCTGACTAATCTAAAAATTGACCATGAATGATTTATTCAAATTTTACGTTGACGGGTGGAACAAATTTTTTTTTCGCAAAAATAAGGATTTTTCAAATTTTATGTTGTACAAGGACGAACTCGTAGCTCGTAGCTCCATTAAATTACAAAATGCAATTACCTAGAACTGACTTTTCTCACGATTTCTATATATTCAACCTGAACACAATACCTGTCACAATATTTTTTGCTGATAAATATATTGTCGATTCGAAGCTGTGTGTTTTTTCTCTGGCAATTATTTATGTTACCTTCTAAGGTTATTGTCAAAATAAAAAAAGTCAAACGGCAAGGATAGAAGATAATTCCTGTTTTCCTTTTTAAAAATCAAAATGAAAAGATTGTGTCTTTGCGACACACATTTGTTGTTGTTTTTTTTATCCTGGCTCAACGGGATAAAGAGATACACAAAACGAAATCATTTTTTTTGATATTTTACCGCAATTGTTGGTATGAGGTATTACTCCATTTCCATGATTGTTACACTCGCAACTCGACAAAAAAACATATTTAAGCCTATTGTCACGTTAAAAAATTGAGTGTCGGGTTGTTTTGATTTTCTTAGTTTGTGGTCTTCGTTGATAAAAAAAAACTTATACTCTGCGATGCGCATTTGTATGACTTTGAATGGGATTTTGCCTTAAAAAATAAAATAAAATTTCTGGTGTAACGACTGACTTGAATTAAAAAAAAATTGTTGAATGAAAAAAGTATCGGTATCTTGGAGGTGTTTATTAAAGGAATAGATCAATCATTTCATTCTACATTAAATTATGAGGTTTGTTTGTGCGTGAGTATGTCTACTTGTGATATGCAGTACTGTGGTAGCACCATATCGTTATTTAATTGGTTTTCAAGCGTTTATGGTAGAAATTGATTTTTGGAATAAGAAAAAAATCTGTCGTCTCTTTCGATGAATTATATTTTAGACAACTATAAATGAATTGTCTAATTAAATAACCTTTACATAGTCGGTAAGAATATTGCTATCACAGTCATCGAATCTGTTACTTCTTTGACCTAATTACTTTCAACTTTTAATGTAAAGGTTATCAAAGTGGTTGAACTTAGTAAGAAATCCGAATTATTAAAGGTTAATGAATTCTAATTGACCAATCGGATCAAAATCCACATCAATTTGCAAATAAGAAACCAAAACTATTGAAATTTTTAACTGTTTGAAATGATATTGATACTACCATCATAATATCTGCTACTTATTCTGTTCAATGTATCGTTTGGTATAAAATCTATTACTTCATTTGCCTTTAACATACTTTTCACTATAAGAACACATTAGCAGGACATCATTGTTGATTTTTACTTTTGCTGTCGATGATGGCCGATGATCACATTGCATCCAGACCTTAAAACACTTTTTCGGAGATCGTACAAATTTGAGAGTCAGAAACAATCGGTATAAAATCACTTGCTTCACTACTTTTCATATCGTCGTTGGTCCACAATTCACTTACAAGACACCAACCAAAACAATTGAAATCATATACTGCGAGGCAGGCACACATTCGTATATGTAATATAATCAGTCGTGATATTTAAACGAAAACTCGAAGAAAATTTTAATAATGCAGGCAAGTTTCTACTCCTTGCTTACTTAAAATTGTAGCGGAGTTTGTCTAAAGAGGAAGATTCGGAAAAATGAAACATTAACGAAACTCTAAATAATAAGGGCAATATAGAGTAGAGATCACACAAACGATCTGAAGATGGGTCAAAGTGAATAGAAATTTTTCAGAAGTTAAAGAACCGAAAAACTCCAGAAATAAACTTTTAAAAGTTGTGTGGTTTTCAAGGAGAAAAATAAAAAAGAGAAAATTGTCGATCAGTACACCTCAATATTGAGCTACACTTTTCAACAATGATAAAACGCTCACTTTTCTCCTACAATGTGTTTTATATTAAACATTCAATAACAAAGTAAAATTGATTTATTGTTCACGTGATAAGTTTGTTTTTGTTTTGTTCGATTTTCTTGTATAATGTTTGATTGTTTTTATAACATCGTTTCAATAAGTATATATTTATTACTTTGTTCCATTTGAATTGTGTTCAGTTCTATATACAAACATATACGTCGCATATTACAGTCGATACAAACAATATGGCGCATTTATGGAAATAATAACACTGCACCAGTAATGAACAGATCCATGGTTAAACGATCCGATATCGTTTTGTGTGTGTGAACGATTATCAGTCGCGATAAACTTGTCGACCTTTCGGTTCGGATTTTATTATTTTATTTATTTGCTATGCCTTTAATGCTATTATTAATTCCGAAGCACGGCGCTTGCTCTTATGGTAAATGTATTCGTAGAGCGAGGGCAAAAGAAATAAAATTTCCATTTTCTTTCTACGAAAGAAAGCTTTTTCTACTTTACAGGAACTTAAATAGAAGAAATTGTCTTTGTACATGGTCTATTATACAGAAACTCAAGAGTCCCTTTATTGTTCGTTCTGTTTCTGACAAATTTTTTAGGTGGCAACATAATGTTTTAGACTTTCTCCTCTGCAAGAACAAATGTTCACCGAATGCATCGTTTGAACAACAGGCTCCCACAAATTAAAAAAAAAAAAATTCAAAGAAACATTAACTGCTTTGTACATGGAGTCAAGACATTATTTTCAACGATAAACACTCACTCTGCATCATCATTCAAATTCGGTTCGTTTCAATAAAATAATAATAATTTGTTCGATGGAAATTTATCAATTGCCATGAATTATTTATTCATGAAATTATATTAGACTTCGATTGTCTATTATAAATGGTATGGGAATTTTGTTAATGTTTGAAAGGCATCAAGGTATTGATTAAGTGATAGTTTGTGGAACAGACTTTCAATTACTTTTTTTTTCTTCAAATTATTCAAAGAGTGGGAAAAGACCTCATATTGAGTTATGGGAATAACTCATACACAAATGAAAATGCCTACTCTGCAGCTGCATTGTTCTGATTGTTGTCAATCAATTAGTCAGGTGATTGAAGTAGTTGGGGTTAAAAATGATTTTTTGTTAAAATATATTTTTTTAATGGTTGAAAAATGACTTAGACTGTAGACTTTTTACATTTCTTCACCAATTTCTTCGTTAAACGCTTCTAAGCTTCAACGGAAAAATGAGAGCGGAATGTGCCTTGGATGCTAAATAAATGTTTCAAAGAAATACACAAGTTTAAACTAAAAACTTCAGTGAAGCTTTGGTGGTCTTGATAATATTTGTATCATTGAGCTACAAAAATTCACACATTTACTTGATCTAATTTAATCTGCTAAAGTTACCGACCGAAAACGATTTTCACAAATCAACATTCATTTCTCTAGAGTTTCAGTGAGAGTGTTTCGAGAACACGAATTTCTCAAGGAGAACAGACGATTCTACTGCTTTTCAAATTATCACGTAGTGTATGATGCAAAATCTTGTACTTCATTTGTTTTAACATAATTTTACACGTAGACCCAACTAACCTGAGGTCATTGTTTAGTTGTTCGTTACTGTCGAAATTCGATGATGATCACCATAAAATTGAATCAGTTTTGTTTAGTAACGGATTCCCCGTCAGAGTACATAGGTTTGGTAAAATGAATGTAAAGTTTTCCTTTAAATTCTCTTACGTGTAAAATTTACATATACTTCAACTTCAAAAGTCTCAATAAAGAATATAAAATATTGCCCTTCACGTAACATTATCCGAAATTGTTCTGGAAATCCTCTATGTAATACATAAATTGACTTATTTTATATACACAAAACGCTTATATATGCAGTTATTACCAATAATATTTCATTCAGACCCCAAACGAACAGCAAATTAATAGCCCTAATGTAGATATCCCACTAAGAAAGGCATTATCAAAATGTTGTTTCGAACCTATCCTTTTCTCAGATTGAACATTAAATTGTCTGGACCTATGGCTAAATTTAAATTAAATGGGATAGGTTAGAACGAAAACGTAACATTAAAAACGACGGAATATAAACATAAATGATGTGGTACATTATTAAGAGTTAGACCATAGCAGCAACAACAATTCCAAAAAAGTAATAATAAAAAAACGAAGAAATTTATAAATAAAAAAACGACTTGAAGTAAATGGTTGCAGCCCGTAGAGCAGCCATCATTAAAATGCGGTTTACGCTTTAAAACGATGATTAGTTTCGGTGGAATTATGTACATATTATATATATACAATTTGGATGTAGAGTCAAGAAAATTAATGCCGATGCCGCGCAGAGAGTGGTCCACTATTAATGTTTAAAAATAATCAAAGAACTAAAGATATTTTCAATTTTTATCTTCGTCATTATACCGAACGTTGAATGTTTCATTTTTATTTTAAAGTTTTGGATTGGTTGGTAAGTGTAGAATATATGGTATGTGAGGAGATATATACGTACAAAATCGAAAATAACAGAATTATGATAAATAATCTTTAAATTTGAACAAATATTTGGGCTTCGTATTTATTGGTTGTTTTAATGGCTTATTTATTTAAATGTATAAATACGAAATGAACAAGCAACGTACAACGACCGATCGACGGAAAAGCTTTATTAATCTTAATACCAAGATAAATCTGAAATTATTTTAACGGAAATTTATTTGAAAATTTCCACACCCAATAATAATCGTCTAACGTTTATTTAAATATTAGATCAAACAAAAGAGAAAATGTATCCATTATAATCCAAATAAAGCTCAACCATTTAACCATTCAAATGGCAAAAATAAATAATTTTTTAACGAAACATAAAAACATGGTGCAATAATTCGATGTTGTCATGTAAACATGTGGTACAATGGAACAAATAAATGAAATGCGGCATTTAAAATCCAAAGACAGTCCTCGGTCTCGAATTTAAGAAGAAAAAAAGTACAACAACAACAACAACGAAAAACAATTTCTTCTTGAAGTGTTAAATATATGGCAATAGTCAAGCAATCTCTATTATATGAGTTCTCGCTAATGGTTTATCTCTTTTTACAATTTAAAACATTGTTTTGTACTGTTAAATTGTACATTATATTTCACTATGTTCAGCTGATGCTTTCCAAGCTTAGAACAACATTTATATATAGTTTTATATACGTACAGAGACAGTGGTAACAAACAAGAAAAATCCACAAAACGATTGTCAAGAATTAGATTTAGTAAGAACGATTGTGCACTTAGAAAATATGTTGTACAAGAACTCGGAGTGTATTTACAATGCCGCGATGAAATTTTAATAAGCCTGAAATCGAGTTCCAGAAAAAACGTTTTTTAAAGTTTCGGATAGTATTGACATACACTGGAAGACAGATGCATTGAAGTGTAATTTCACTGCTATCGACAAGAGATATTTTTTCTTGTGTGGTGTCTCTGATGTTATAGAAAAAGACATCTCTTTTTGAAGACTTTCATGTAATTGACATCAAGTGATGGGTTGATCGTAGATGTGAAAATGCAAGTACGTTGTTTAATTGTGAAGATCTTGGACATCAACTGTTGTAATGTTGATTTTACGTTATAGAGTAAACTGTAAACACCTTTGCTGCTTCCGAGGATAGAATTCTCGATGGAATGATGAAATGCATGAAAATGTGCTGTGTTCAATTTTTCGTGTTTAAGCCTCCCGTCCTGGGTCATAGATAATTCCTTCGTATTTCGCAAGCACCTGTGAATCGGTAAATGAATATGTGGCGATGTTGTTAACAGTCTATAATTTATCTATATGTCAGAGCCTTACTTAAAATAAACACTGTCCCTGCCATGTCATAAGGGCGAACTTTTTTATCAAGATTTTTACTGTAGCGAAAGAAACTTTTTTATTTTGTTGACATCTTTTAATTACTTCCACTCTGCAGGCCTCACGTTATTTATTTTGACATTTTACATTCGACAAAGATATCAACATAATCATTATCGAAGCAGTGTCTTTGGAGTAATCAATTTTCGATTTTTAATCTTTTACTTCATTTGTTTTAATATACATTTTGCTATAAATAATCCACATAAACTAGGTCTCATCGCTTATCTTTGCCGCCGTTGTTGATAACAGATGATATCGTATTATGCATTTTGCCCTTGGTGGTCTCTGTCTTATCGCAACGAAATTACTAAGACCTAATTTCTCAAAGAACAGGTTAGGACATTTGCGAAGACAGCCATATTTGAACGGTTCAGTGGATATTTTCCACGCAATTTTTAAGTAAATTTTTAGAATAAAGATCCATGTTTTTTTGTTACAGATCGTTGCAATAAACACTCCATAATTTATGTGTCATAAGCTTAAACCAGGGGTAATTCAGACGCAACTTAACATTTAAATTTATCGTGTAAAACCAAATGTAAAATCAAAATTCGTGGGTTTTATTTTTGTGCAAAATGGACGTCTGTGTATATTCTTGTCGAAAGTGCCTTTGCTTTATACATTATTTTAAAATGTTGTCGTTGTAACGGGAGCTATCACTAACTGAAAGATACTTTTGTTATTGTGGCGTACCCAAGAGACCATATTAGCATCAATTGAACGAATCATTATAACCATAAACATAACGAATCTATTCAGTTTTAATGTTAAACGCATCTGTATCAACTCAAAATGGTTCCCATGACAATAAATCTCTATTTACTTTAGCCATCATAACTCATTCTCAATTCCGAAATAAATTTCAATTTCATAATCGGATTCAGATACAGAGAACGCAAACATGGATAAATAAACATGCCTCCTTATTGTTATAATGTTGAACAATGGGATAAAGGGGTGGTTTACTACATTGTTATGTTTCAGTGATATCACCAGTTTCAGTGAATGTTTCAGATAGATTTGATTAAAGTATTTTATTAAATGACTTTTATAGAATTATAACATTAATAGACTATGCCAATCATATTTATCCAATGATGCCATTTTAAAGGTCATCAATAGTGGTGACTTTATCACTATTTTATTTTACCGGAATCATGCACACATTCAAATAAAAGCATTTCCGCCAAAAAAATAATTTTTTAAATTAACGGACAAAAAAATTTCAGTTTTGTGGTGTCATTTACGACTATCTTCACAACAGACATGTCAAGAATTTTGTTTACCTGAATGGCAACATATTTTTGTATGTTTTCTTCACATTTTACCGACTGAATTAGCACGAAACGTATTGCAGGCAATTTCTAGGCACATAAAATTAAGGAATTGAACACTGAATGGCACAATTCAATTCACACCAAATTACTTTTAAAAATGAGATTTTCACAACACCCACAATGTTTGACCAAATTAATTTGTCTTTAAAAGTATTTCGGAGAATTTGTCCTAAATTCTGTTTAAGACACTAGCATGAGCACACTCGGAACTATTTTCTGTGCGAAATTTAAACTAAATCACTTTGTTTTACGCGAAATACTACAAATTTTCGACACAAACTTGTTTGAGATTTAAAATTTACTGTCCCGATTTGACATTTCATCAAAACAAAATTCAGTGAATCAGTCAAAACTGGATGAACTGAGTGAACAATACTACTCATTTACTGTAATTGCAAAGTGGCAAACTTAAGACCTTATGTGGAATTTAGGTGGAAAATGGCGCAAATCACATATTTCAGGAATTTATAAAGTCAAAAATCTTTCCGGTTTCAAGTTTTTTCGTCAAAAGACGAGACACGGGTATCTTTATTTTCAATTTTTAGCTGTTTTATGTAAAAAAATTGAGAAAAAAAAATCATTTTGGCGTAGTCTATTAGAGTGTGGCCATGCGGCCAATTTGTATTGGAAATTGGATGCTGGCATCCAGTAAATGTGCTATTATCGCGGAAAACGCCAAAATCAGTGACCCACGGTGTATATTCTTCCACACGGACATTTATGCAACTCTAGAGCCTAATAAAGTACTTCGCACTCGATGTCATAAATAACTATTATCACTCAGTGGCATAAATAGCCATTAGAGATAAATGCTTTTTTAGGCACAAAAAATTCAACGAAAGATTTTCTTTTAACTAATATCAGGAAAATGCTGTTCGACGTTTGCAGTTTGAGCCGATGGCAGTCTGCTATTGTAAATAAGACTCGGAACAGGCCAAGTTTACTTGAACTATAGCAGAAAATACCTGAACCTGTTTTGACCTGAGCTTGACTCATTCAATTTTGGTCTGACCTGATTTTACAAGGACAGGTTAAAGCGGTTTACTATCGCAATGTTTACATGCGATGTAAGGCGCTTTAATATGGCGTTAAGGCTGATTAACGTGATCCTGATCAGGTCTGATCTGACCTGAAACCTGACAGGTCGACCTGAAAATTTGTATGAAAAATTTATTTTATCTGAAACCTGACCTGACTGGTTATTGAAACCAGTTTTGTTTTCTAAAATCACCTGACTTGACTGCGACTGAGCTTTAATTAAGAAGGTTTCGGTCTTACCTAGTGAACTATGAAGGTGGCGCAATTAATTGTTAAATAAAGTCTTTCGACGTTAAAAATACCGTAATGGCGAAAAGAAATGAAACAGAAAATGGTTTCATACCAAAATGTTTCTTTTTCAAGAGTAAATGAATTTCGATTCGACCATATAAAATTTCAGAATAAAATCATTAATACCGGCCTGAGCTCTGTGTACATAGCGTCTAATCAATCCAATAAATCTTAATCGTTTTTTG
Organism: Bradysia coprophila; assembly: GCF_014529535.1. Taxonomy (NCBI): domain Eukaryota; kingdom Metazoa; phylum Arthropoda; class Insecta; order Diptera; family Sciaridae; genus Bradysia; species Bradysia coprophila. The sequence continues at coordinate 470,925 of NW_023503616.1, forward strand.
AAAAATAAAAACACTAAACCAGTGAGCATGTGGGAACGAATTTATAAAAAAAAATTAAAAGATGTATTTAGTGTATACCACATCAGAGTCAGAGTGTGTTGTTTGTTATCTTTACGGTGGATATTTTGGAATCATTTTTATTACCCACCGAACGATTTTAAAACATAATACATCGAACCGAAATGACTCCTTCCATTTCCATTATATTTTTATGAAATTTATGTCCCTGTCAACGAGTATTTGGACATAAATTTATTTAATTTTTTTTTGTTCACTTTTTGTGTTTTAAAGGTAAAAAAGATGAACACTCAACAATATTTCTTCAATTTTTTGTTTTTATTTTAATACAAACAGTGGTCTGTAAAGAGATACTTGTACACTTTTTTTGGTATTTTAATTTACGCGAGTATCAATTTCATGGCATGGTTCAGACTCTGTTTGCCAGTATTAAGACGCTAATGATTTTCGATGAGAATGTTAAAAAAAAAGAATTCTTCGCTTTTTCACGCTAAAAAGAATGTGAGTAAAATGTTCTCGTCGGGAACAACATTATTTATTATGCGAGATTTCAAATAAAATATTTTTCTGTTTCATTCAATGAAACAGAAATCCATTAATTTGAAGAAATAATTTTCTAAGAACTTTCATTTGGGAATTATTTATCGAACAATGTGTCTTATATTATTAAAAAAAACCGCATTATCCCGTGTACATATGAAAGCATGTTTAAAAAGATAATAAAAGCGTCGACAGTTAGAAACACATGCTGCCAGAATTTTTATATTTTTGTGTTAACAATCTGAAAACCTGACATATCACATAAATAAACTATATTCGAGCACAGTGTTGGAAACTAGGAAAAGTAGGAAGAAAAAAAAAGTTTTGCTGTCCGCAATATGTTGTTGATGGGTTATAATATCTTATAACGAATTTCCATCCACCAGAGATATGCGGTTGCCACATACATATATGTAATATTGTACACATATATGTACAGTACACAATGCATAATAGACCGTTCATAAAATATGTGGTTGCAAATTGCCAAAAATTGTTTTTGTTACGCCCTTTCCGTTGAATTCTTTGCTTAACAATTTATTTCTAAAAAGAGAATGTTATTTTGCCATAAGTAGGGATCATTTGTTTATATGATTTATTGGCAAATTTTGTTTCAATTTTTTTTTATATAAAAACCTAATCCAAGTGTATGAAATAGGCAATTTATTCCGTTGTCTGCAATTTTCCTGAAATTTATTCTTTGCTGTTTTGATTTCCAGTGCTTTAGTAATAAAGTCTTCGTAATAAACGTTTTTATGAAATGATGAAATTGCGTTTGTTAAATTGTATTTCAGCAGTTAATGCACAAGAATGAAGGTCATGATATCGTTAGAAATGAAGAAGGGAGTTATACTACCGATTAGCGCCGTATTTAAAGACGTCAGTAGACAGTAGACAGCTCGCAAATCTACTACTTTATTTGATCTAAATATTTTCAAGATATTGACAGAAAATCTTTAACTTTATTAATTTCAGCACGCATTTTGCTATATAAGAGAACGTTCGTCAAAATTTACAATTTATTTTTTGTCATCTCTGCCGATAACAGATGAAAATGTAGATATATCAAACCGAGTTTGAAAGTTTGACCTTCGTCTCGAATGCAGTACAACAAGTGTTGTGGTGTAACCTTCTAATGCTTTGTTGTTTATTTAGTATATATTTATCTCACGGAAGTATGTGTGTATCAAAAGCACAAATTATGAAATCCTTTCAAAAAAGTTCTCATACTCCCCGTTTTCCTGGAAGCTAGTACTATTTTCGTAGTACTTCAAACGTCATCCTAGTAAAGAAAATTTCTTATAACACCTCAGCATGTTACTATGCACATTCCATCAAAACAATTTTTTTTTCGAACATCAACATCGAGGCATGTATCGGTGGTGCCTTTTTCTTTGATAGAAATAAATAAACAAAAATGTCCTTATCTTTTGTATTGCATCAGAGACAGAGAGCGGAGAACTTACGTCGGCAAGTGCATATAGACGAAACCCAAATCTATAAGAAAATTAATGGTAATAGGTAACCCCGCTGTATCTAAGGAAATTTCGGTGTTCGATTTATATAAATAAAAACTAAATGTAATCTACTCCCATTGGCTTTGTGTCGTTCCCTTTTTAGTTTCTTTAACTCAATGTTGTTGTCGTCTGAGAGTGACAATAAATTGAGTGTGTGTTGTTTTGTTGATAGTATTACAAACCATTGGTTTTATGACCTGTCCTGCAGTGAGGCGATTTTGGGTGGTCTAAGACTTTCAAAAATTGTATTTTTTTTTCTCTATCAAATAATAGGTGTAAGGTGTAAAAGATACAAATCGTTTCGATTAAATAGATTTTTGACTAAATGAGAATTAATCGGTTCTAATGTTTCATTAAAAGGATTTCGTTTTATTGTTGAAGATATGAATGCCCGGCAGGATGCATTAGAAGTTTATTGAATTTTTATGGGTTTGGTAGCGTAAACGGTCAGAAAACTACGTTTATTGAAAACATTATCAGATTTGTTTTTGTGGTCATGTACAATGTATATTTATGGACTTAGGATTCAAATAAAAATTTTATTTCTGTGTAATAGAAAACATGAATTTAACATGATCGGACCATTGAAAACAAACTATTTTAAATGTGTAAACAAACTTAGGATTTTCTTCTATTGTACTGTTAACTATTGTTAACAATCAAATTTTGAATAATACAAAGTGATAACAATATGACTAGATGACTATTATTATGAAACAACCCTCCTAGTCCATTTTCGATGTTAAAATATTCTATGTAAAATATGAACCACTGGGCTGACAAACACGTAAAAATAGATTTTTTCAAAATTTTACATGCAGTTCATGAAATGTTCTTGTTATGCCTTGTTCTCACAAACCTTTCCGATTAGCATATTAAACCTACGCGCAAATATGAATAATAATGTTTTAAACGTTGTTGGTTTAGACATTACAATACAATTACAAATTGAAGATACTACTGAACGGTTCTATAATAGGGTTTCATGTTATATTTACAAAAGATCTCCCTTCTTTACAGTATTGCAGGGAATTAATTGAATATTCATCTTTGAAATTTTAATGTAACATTTTACCGCAAACAAAATTATGATACCAAATGATTCGATAAAAAAAATAATTGTAGAAATTATAGAAAATACTCTCTACCCTCAATGGCTACGTCGACAATGTTTCCATTTGCCAGCATCGAATTGAATAAAAATAAATGAAGCCACCGAACGATATATACAACCATGTTAATAATAGCCGATGTAATGAATAGATTTTTTTGATTGAATTTTCACCCTCGAAAATTAACCGTGACTAAGTTAAAATGTATAAATTGTTGTTGCACCAAGGGTGTATGAATTGTTGTATATTATCCATTATATTAAACCATAAACGTGGAGGGGAAAATTAAATTAAAATGGCTGATGAACTGATATTATTGTATATAATAAGCTATGTAGAATCTGTGAACATCCACACATTTCATACACTTACGGCCAAATGTTTGCTGCGTACGTACTGTTTATATAACCACCCTACCATACAGCAAAGTTGAAGAGATTATGTGTATCTCAATAGATGATGATCGTGTTATGTACATTTTTCACAAATTATTTTATTAGGGACAAAGTGATGGTTGTGTGTTAAAGATATAGTTAATTTGTTCATGTGCTTAACGTGAGTGTGCTTGTGTACGCAATGAATAAATGATTAGGTTATCACGCTTGTACTTAGGGAAGTAAAATGTGTGAGTATAAAAAAATGCGTCTTTATTTCAACAAAAAATATACGCCTCTTAGAGCGAAGATAGTTGAGATCTCGTTGTAGCGTTGCCAAATAGGTCTGGTACTTCCATTGACCATTCAGAAACGACAATTCTTATGTTATCGATGACACACACAAAAAACGATGAGCTCACTTATGTGTAATCTTTAGCAAAACGTGCGGTTAACCTGATGAAGTAAAAGATTTTGTATCAAATGTCAGGCGATACTTTGAACAACAGACGTGACAGATTTAATTATTAATGGTGATAAGCTCTGATTGGCTAAGTATTCAGTACTTACTCTTGTCTAAACACTCAGTTTTCATACAAACAGTCGAATGTCGTTTTACATTTACTTAGCGTACGATACGACAAAAATTGCACACAAAAATATCATTTTATTTTGTGCAACTGATGAATGCCTTTAGTTTATGTAACCTGAATGGAAATACCTCGATTCAATCGACTGCACGTAAATCTAGATAAGATGCACACAACTAATGCCATCAGAAAATAGACAATAATAAGTCTATATCTAAAAGCATTACCGATATATTTTGGTAAAAATACGACCACCCATGATGCACCAAAATAAATTCAATTCAGGTGACTTATCTGATTTATTTGAATTTTTGCCGACAATTTATGTTATTTTGTCAAAATGTTTTGACTTTTCTGGGGTTATTTTTGGTGTTGCGATAAAACATCAAACAAATGGAATAACAAAGCTGAATGGATTTCTTTGACCGTAATCACAAAGACCTGTATGTTGTATATCGGTTCAAACGGGCATGAATTGAAATTAGACGATGACTTTCTTTACAAAACGTTGTTGCATTGTTGCCTCATTTTAACAAATAATCCTGTGATTTTCGTTAGGTCAAGAGAGATCGGTCAATGCAAGTGAGATCTTGTTGCAACGAAAACGACGGAATTTTAATATTTATTCTGGCTAATAGCCGCAGGGAAACGAAATGAAAGAAATTCTTTCTGTGGAGGTACAACGTACTTACAAGACTGAGTTATGTGATGTGACATATCTCTGCTCACCTCTAACTTAGCCATGTCCGAAAAACATCGACAAACTTCGGGGCACCCCATGGCTGTGAATCAAACCAATTTTTTTTTTAATCGAAATTAAGCCCTGATAGTATCAGGCTGATACTGGTATCAGATTGCTTGATAAAGAAAAGTAATTTTTGTAACAAGTGCTCTAACACCAAAAATAGCGGAATGTGTTAATTTACCGAACCGAGCAATTAAAAAGTAATTAAAATTTGGGGCTCCAGAGCGTTCCGTGGTAATCCAATAGGTTTCTTACTGGTCTAACGCACATTACTGGTGTTACCCATGAAATATACTGAATGAAATGTAAACTTTTTGGAAACGACTAATCATATGTTATTTTATCGATAAAGACGATCAAAATAAATAATTATTTCGGACTGGTGCTTTTTTATATATAGCAAAATTTATGTTAAAACAAAAGAAGTAAAGGATTTTGTGTCAATCGCTAGAGAATTGTTACAACGACAGCAGTTGTTCATTGGTTTTGAGCGTGATATGCTTGCCGTTTGCATATGGTTAAAAACAAGAACTAAAAGATGGAACTGGAACACTGAAACGTAGCTTAGTAAGACATTTTTACCGCAACAACACGACTTTAGATGTTCAGTATGAATCTATACCGTATAACAAAATCTAAACTGTTGTTATATTTATGCGCATGTGATACATTTTGGTTCATATTTTGAAAATAATGGCGGAAAAATGCAAATTTTCCAGTTGATTTTTTTCGTGAGATAATGCAAAACGCTCATAATTTTCCTATAAATTCTTACTATTCATCAAAAGTGTAAAAGAAAATAAAATATTTTTTTCTGTATTTTCGATGGCTTATTTTTATTATTTATTTGGTTGCTGGAATATAATATACATTTTTACCGATGTTCGTGTGCTCGCGTTGAAAGAAAAACCTACAACGAATGAAACATGTACAAAATACACCATTTTGTCGAAAATAAATAATGAAATAGAAAGAAAACGAAAAGAAAAAGATTTATAAATAAAGCAAGTAAAAAACTGTTTTCTAGTTATTAAATCCAAATGAAATAGAAACATAAATTAACATGCAAATATTATGATGATTGTGATTTGTATAAATGAATAAATGTTGCGTTTTTGTAAATTGCTTTGTTATATTTTTTTCTTGTTTTCATGTAAGAAACGTTTTTTTTTGTTTCGTATAATTCGTTTTTCTAATTTTGAAAATTTATTTTCTACGATTTAATTAATTCCACGTTTTTTTTCGTATAGTTTATTATTGTGGCATTTTCGAAAATTATTATTACTTGGAAACTACCGGTCTCGTTTCTATTAATTATTTCTTTATGATTTATTTCTCAACTCTTTTATTGTTATATGGACTTATAATTATTGTGGAAAGGTGTCGGAAGATTAAAAATTAACATAAAAATGTTCATTGTGTAATTAATTATTAATAATTTAAAATAAATCGTAACGTTGAATGGTGAAACGCTCTCAAACTCAAATTCCGACTCAAACGAATATTTATCTACACTCTACACACTCAAAAACATTTTTTATCTGAGAGCATAAGCTCTCTTCTTGAAAATACATACGTATTACGTTCGTAGTTTCAATGAAAATAAAACGTTGAATTATTTCAATCAACCAATCAACAACACAAAGAAATTGTTAAAATTCAAAGAGTACAATTTCAACATAATGGGCATGACATGCATGGTACAAAGGCACAACATAATAAATTTTAATTAAAACATAAAAAACGAGAGAAATGTTCAATTGTATTGACTCGATCAAACAATTTTGTGCTGGTAGGTACAACTGTTTGCCAAATAGTGCTTGGGCTGAGTTGGGAAAGACAAACTATGGATGGTAATCTTCAATTACATTTGCATCGATAAAGTAAATCTAATACTTTGCGAGTTTAGATAAGAGAGTCTGAATTCCTGACCCGTTGGCCTTTTATTGATACGAGGTATCGCTTACTTTTTGATTTTGACCCATTTGATTGTCTGGTTGAGTTGATCGGTTCACAGTTTCCAAAACACAGATCTAGATATTGTGTGTATCGATATTAAATAGTTATTGACACGCTTTCGGCGAGGCTTGCGGGTCGAAAAATCGTTCTTTTCATCGAATATTATGAACGTTCGACGCCTACAACATGTAAAGTCCATTACAAAAGAGGGGATAAAAGTTGAAAAGAGCTTTCGGCTTCGCCTCGGATCAACAAAATTCACACAAAAACTCCACTTTTTAACTATTTATCTCTTGTCATGTAAATGAATTAACCTTTCAATGCTTCGCTCAAAACCTTCATAAAACAGTAGCTACTAGTTTAGGGTTTAGGCACCGCGAAACATGTGGCTTCTGAATGTTCTCTGACTTTAAAAACAATAAATTTAAAGGACGAAAAACAGTGCGTGGAGATCGATCCTGTTGAGAATTCCTAACAGATCCTATTACTCTCCTAATGTGATATCTGCAAGAAACACCTGCAACACCAGCTCATTTTGCGTAGGTTTCTGGCTCAGTTTTTATCGTGACTTGAACATAAAACACATAAACAAGTAAACACATCTAAATTTCAGGCACAATAATTGAAAAATTCATCGAAACCCCTCGACACGTACCCAACTATATGTTTCAGGTTTTTATGATTGTAAATATGAGTTCACTTCGAGTTGGCTGATTCGAGAAAAAAAACGAAACAGAGAAAAAATATCATCCACCATTATCCAGACACCGTACAAAATTGATATTATGATGTATGGCCCGTACCGCTTAATTCAAGTTTCGACTAAACAAAAAAAAACATTATTACATTAGGTTATAATACAAAAATGTTCAAACCGAAAATCTGATTGGTTTGTTCGCCTTAAATTCTATGTATACTCAACAGCGAAATGCATCTGCCTTAACGCATAACCCTATGTTTACGCTGTTTCGAGTGTTTGTAAAAAAATGTAAAACGAAAGAAAAGAATTGGTTTTTATTTATGAGAAGTTACATTATAATTTCTTCATTGTTGGCTGGTATTCGAGTTTGTTCAATTCGGGTAGGATATGAAAATTACCTTGCCTCATGATGCAGCCAGTCATTACTTCAATATAATATTACGCACTTTATAAGAGTATAGTTCTTAATTTTTAGGCTTTTTATTTTGTTTCGTTTTTGTTACTGGAAGTACCTTTGATGAGCGTAAACATACAATTATTTCAATTGGGTTCGCATGTAATATATGTGTGGATGCGATCATAAAACATTCTATTTTTCAGGAATTTTTAAGAATTTGATTCCAAAAATAATCTATGCTTTCAAAGTGAATATCTGGCTGTTATTTACTTTAAGAAAATCCTCAAAGGATTTTGCAATATTTTCAAGGATTTTCTTAGATTTTTTGATAATTTCAAAAGATTTGTAAACATCTAGGAAATCCTTAAAAAAATTGACAAAAAATCATAAAAATCTAAGAAAATTATAGGCAATAAATAGCGAGACACTATTCACTCGGAAAGCATTGCTTATTTTTGGAATTTTAAAGATTTTTTTTTTGGAATTTCATGGGAACCAACTTAAGCAATTCAAGTCGAGAGTGCAATAGAATTTTGTATGTTTATCTACCACTCGTAGCAGCCAACGCAAAATATTAGTAACTGCAGCAAACGTTTCGATATTACCCAAACTTTTTACTTTTCAATTTTTTATTTGATAAATTTAAAAAGTTAAATTTCTAAATCTGTGCAACAACTCCGCGTTGATCATGTTATTCAAACGTTGCTCTTCGATGAGAAATTCTCGATTTTTGTAAATGTAGTCACTAACATTCGGTAAGCCTTTAATTACATTAGCTTTAAGGCCGGAGCGTGGAGAACTCAAATTGGTTGCGACAAGCCTAAGTAGTTCATGTCATTTTACATTACGAGAAAACTATCTATGCGATAAAAAAACTTACCATACGTCCTTAGCCACATTAAAGCATTCATTGTTACTGAGCGTTCGACCGTTATAACCGCCAATAACGTAAATCATATCATCAAGAATTTCAGTTGCAAAGTTACTCCGCTTGAAAGACATATTCGGTATATCAGTCCATTTATTTTCGACCGGGTCATATCTTTCACAAGAACGAAGTCTGGAGTGTCCATCGAAACCGCCCATAGCATAGACACAGTTTTTGAAACTAATGCACGTCAGACCCGATCGTCTGCTAGACATATCGGCAATATTCGTCCATTGATTTGTCTGCGGATCATAATATTCGCATTTGCTAAGGCATATTTGACCGGTTATACCGCCTGCGTACAGTCGAAGTTAAATATGAGCATTCTTGGATCAACTTTAATCGCGTACCTGTTATGTAAATCTTTCCATTCAATGTACATGCATGCGCGTCCGACCTCAAAAAATTCATGTTCGCAACCAAGGTCCATTGATTCGTGGCTGGATCATATCGTTCTGCTGACTTTAACCGGTTCTTACCGTCATATCCGCCTAATGCATAAATCAATCCATTCAGTTCAACGACAGAAACATAACAGCGTGGAGAATGCATTGGTGATATCTGTTAATTAGAAAATTTGTGAAAATCAAAATTTATTTTCTCATTTTCGTCAATACCTCATGCCATGTTTTGCTGAGAGCATCGAATACGCGACAAGTGTTGAACCAAATCTCGCCATCAAAGCCACCAATTACATAGATTTTGTATCCAACTACAGCCGATCCGTGAAAAGATCTTGGTCCTGTCAATAGAAAGTCAAACTTATTTTCTGCTATGTGAGATAAAGCGACAGAGTCTAAATATCCTAGTCATAATAAACTCCATCCGCCTTACATAACAAAATGTATGTTAAAACAAACGAAGTGAAAGATGCTTTCAACATCTGTTAAAAATCCTTAGTTCAAATCATGAAGTAATAGATTCGATAACTAATCATGCTAATGAAATGCTTAGTCAGTGAAAGGTCAAAGAAAAGTCATAGAATAAATCAATACGGACTATATACCTGCCGGATCTTCATGTGGAACGTCTATCCAACGATCGGCTCTAGTATCATAGGCTTGTATAGTCGCTACCGGATGATTGTAATGCCATCCACCAGTTAAGAAAATGATATCATGTGGAATTCTTGGCATTGCTATATGCGGTGTAATTATCTGCTTTAAGAGTAAGATTAAATTGTAATAAATTTGAAGCACAAGTCTGTACCTGATATTCTCTCATCGACACCGAATTCATGTCTTCCAAAAAGCTGAGAACTTCGTATATGATTGGATGTGCGTCTTTGTTGTGTTTCACGTAAACATGATTCTTAACATTTTCCATGAAATACTGGAAATGTTTTTGTAAGAAATAAAATTTTCAGATTGAATTATTCTAGTTGTGCGTACGCCAGCTCACCTGAAACTGTAAAATACCTAGTCTAACTGTAGTCAACAACAATGGTACATGTTGTATTCGTTGATCAGCATCGTATTTAATCCAACGCAAAATGCCTTCCCAGGCTAGTGCTTCGTCTTTAATATTCAGCAGATCACTGTTCATAATTTGATACAATTCATCGATAGAAATGTCCAGCAATTCATCACTCTTGGCAACAACTTCTTCGAAATTTCGTAAAACATAAAGTTTAGCTTTGGCGTACAAATCTTTCGTTAGTCCTCTTGCGCTGAAATCCTTTAGAAATGTTCCACTTATTTTCTAAAAGACATTTCAAATCAACTTACAATGCAAATCGCATAACATTGACACAGTTTTCGGGCTTCAAATGGTCGACTATCCACTGGATGCAATAGTTCATCAAACTTTTGAGCGCTAAATAGTCAGCTACGACAAGAATTTCAAAAACATTTTCTTCGGTCAAGTCACATGATCTAAGGTATGCGTAATCGATTATTTTATCCATCACGTAATCACTGATTCCGCTAATTCTGATCATTGTCGGTGTTCCACTGAACGCGGAATTATATGCTGAACTAAGTAGTGTTGTTAGTGTCGTCGATAGTCTGTTATTTGAACAAATTCATTACTTGAAATAGTCACTGCAAGCGCACAGTATTGGCCTGTGCACGTTAATTTTGGTTCCATTTTCTAAGACTATCGTTCCGTCACATAGTAAGTTATTCAATCGCATTTTGTACAAATTTTGCATAGAATGATGGCTCACACAAGAATCTTTGTCATGACTTAAATTTTGTGTATCCATTTGCAACAATTTTGGAATTGTTTTCAAATATCAATATGAACTTAGGAATAATCGGTTATTGTTTTTCAAAATAACAATTTTTACTAAAATCAAATGAAATATCCATTGCCAAAGCTACTAAGACACATCTCTAAATAATCTGCTGGAAATTTCACTGAACGACAGCTCGGCAATCACCAGTATAATTACCGAGTATTACTTCTTTTGATCTAAGTATTTTCAACAGTTTGGCAGAAGTTCTTTTCCTTCATTAGTTTCTCATAATGTTTTGCCATCGCTAACGTGAACATCGTTGCAGTCAACAAACACACTGCAACTACCCAAATTACGAATGCGATCGCTAGAAGAATTCCATGTGGAATTGTCTTACCCGGATCATCTACTACGTAACCACTGAGCCATGCCGTACGTTGAAACATGTTTCCATTTTAATTGACAAATTGTCTTGACGAATACTGTCCATCATATCTATTTATGTTAACCGGTATTTTCGATACAAATTTCACTATATAATCAACACTATCACCACCACTCACCGAAGGCATAGTTGAGATATTTTGAATCCATCAACCATTGAATCGACACTTTAGTTTTATTTCAAGTTATACATTCCAGTCAGCGATTTTTACTGCAATTAATCTACTACTTTATGTTTATTTGTTCAATCCGAGAAGCGTTTATAATAGTAATTGTGACATATAATTACAGTAATCACCTCAGCCACACCGTCAAACCATTAACTGAATGTTAAACAATCTCTTTAAAGTTCATGTATATAATACATAATACGGTTACAGCTACAACTGGTGTACATGTAGAATATGTCATTATAAAGTTTATCCGTTTTGGTCATGTACAATTTATCGACTCATATTACCAGCATCATTAGTACGCTATTACGATATTCACATATTATGCACTTGTTAAATAGTTACACATGAGCTTTTCAAAATGTTGATATGTTAAGATTAATGCGGTTATCTCGTTTGGATATTCTTGTCGTTCATTTATTTATTTGTAAACTATTTATTTGTAGCTTTGTAAAATGTAACCCTTTTAAAAACGACTGTAGATCTATTATCGACAAGAACGACCAAAATTAGCTATTATATGGGGCTATGAGAAACAAAAATACATTTTTCTGAAGTTTAAGTTTCTAACTTTAATTTTTAGCCGAGCTTCGAGTCATAATTATTATTATTTCATATCTCTCGAGCACATGTGAAAGGATTCATATATCTACAAGACTAGTGACTCGTAACATTCGAAGATTGATAGCTTGAAAGAAGGTGTTACTCTCGAACGACTTCTATAGGAGTGTTGCTGTGAAAACTGTTGTTTTGATATCGAATTACTATAGAAAAAGTTGCAATAGAATTGATTGCCAACTGTGTACAAACGGCAAAATGCTATGAGCTTTTTTTCCTTTGATTAAGACTAATGAAGCTAAACCACTTTAAACATTATAACTGTCAGGTTAAGCAGTTAACCTAACCTGTAACATACTGATATTCATCTGTTATCGATAACGAGGACAAAAATAATGACAAGCCCTGGGCAACGTGGTCTTTTGTATAGTAGAATGCGTGTTAAAGAAATTGAAGTACAAGATTTGAAATCAACCGATTAAAAATACTGTGATCGGTGGAGGTAATAGACCCGATAACAATACTGGTCATATGCTTGCCGCTGTTGCAGACGATAATCGATAATATGGCACTGCACTTAAAGATTTTAGAGAAATTGCTTTTTCTTCTGAAATGGTAAAAATATGTATATAAATATGTATGTATAATTAGAACGTTTCTCGTCACTTAAACTTCAGTGTCATGAATTGCAATCAATTACCAGCAAATTACCGTTGCTAAAAGGCTATTTAACTTTCATGTTTCCAAAACACAAAACGAGCGCAAGATGAAATTTAATTGAAAATCATAAGCATTATCCATGCCTGAATGTAATAATTTTTCATAATTTATGTACATTAAATTGAATTTTTATTACACCAACAACACAAAAAACCACTCCATTTTATTGGATATATGCAAGAATACACTTAATTTTTTTGTTCGTTTGTAAATATGTCGAACAATTCACCATACAATGAAGGAAGCAAAAAAAACACGAACCGAATCGACATTTTTACATCTTTATATTTTATTATTTTCCAGTTTCAGGCTATAAGGAAAATGAACAAAAAAAGAAACAGAAAAACTTAAATGAAATATAAAATGAAGATCAAACTTGAATCTGAAAAATAAAAATAATTAACATTCGAGAAAACCAATTAAAATGAAATTCCAAATCAATAATACGATTAAAGCCCATGTTAAATGCACATATATATACGAAGTAGACGTGAATGTTGCTATATGTAGAGTGAATATAACAGGTTTATTATAAAATATTGGAGTGAATTCGTTATGGCTTTCTGTATCTTATTATTCGACGAATCAATTTTAAAAATTGAAAACTGCATGCAAGACGCCTCAAAACGCAAAAAAGGTTTATTGATTAATTTAAATATCATTTCCAGCTTTAATAGATTTCAGAGTTGCCGTCGACCGTGAATGTGATGTCAATGGATCGGGGGAAGGATTTAACCTTTTATAATTAATGCGTTGAATCTGTTACTTCTGTTGGTTTTACTATTTTCAGCGTTCGATTCGTTTCAAAATAATTTTGCCAATATGTTTTGTTTAAGGCGTTACTTACGTTCGTTTGAGAACCCTGATGGTGAACAATGTCTTAGGCAGCATGATATGACGTTCTTTAGATCGATCATAAACTTCACGTGATCTTCTGCACTATAAAACGAAAACTCCCCAACTCTTTATCGCATATTGCAGGGAGAAATTTTAACATACTTTTTCAAATTTTTTCATATTGAGAAAAATGAAATTAGGGAAAAAATAGGAAAATTTATTAAAACTTTAAGAAAATGTAGGAAAACGTACTCTCAAAAATAGTCCCTGTCATTTTCTTATTGTCTTTCCAAAACTAAGTAACCATTAAATCTGGAAATTCATGTGTGTAAATTATCTTCTATTGTTTGATCAAAAATCTATTATTTCAATGTTTCTATCATGCATTCCGCTATTTAAGTGAAAAGTTAGCAGAGCTGATCGTTTTATCTTGCAAATGACTAGCCATTTCTAAGTTATTTTATGATAGTGATACTGTATTTAGAACTGCAGTTAATAGAAATTTTCAGTATTAAAGATAAAAATACCCAATGGACCACGCCTCGATTCTAACTGCAGTCTCTTCTGATAATGTTTTCGTTGAACTTGTTATTTTCGAATATATTTGAACGTCATATAAATATTTATATCAAACAAGTTCCGTAGACAATTCTAATGTTCGTTCGAGAAAACAAAAAAATAACCACGATAACCCGAAACCATCACACCACCATTTTGAATTCTTCATCTTCTTTTTCTAAACGTAATCTTAAAATACATTAAGACCATAATCGAATCAGAAAAGAAGCAACAAGAAAAGAAATCTCTTAACAAAAAAATGGAAAAAAAGAAAAACATTTCAGTCTTTAATTACCATTATAAAGTCATAAGAACTCATTTAGAGTTGGTATTAAAACCTTTTGGTATTCGTTGATATTTTGTCTCGGAACGATACAGCAATCAACGTAAAAAACAAAATTTATTCCAATGCGTTTTATTGTGTATAGTATATATATGAACGCCTGGTGCGCTGTGCGTTTACATTCTTTTTTTTATTTATTTATTGACTTACGTATATATACATAATATATACGGAACGTAGACTAAATATCTTTATATTTTTGAAGATGAAGAAGACCAGCCAATTAATATTTGGTTTTCGAAAGTTTAGGTAATCAGGTTTGCTCACAAAACAAAACCAAAAACGTTGTTGTACGTTTTAAACGCTATACAACAATTTTAGAACAAGGCATATTTCGAAACCCTTCATATATCCGACGACCCTATAATTTTAATATACTTCAATGAAACCGATTTTTTAGTGAATCACAGAATTGACATAGGCTATCTAACTCTTTCTTCGCATCATTTTTTTTGTAGACAAGATATGAGTTAATCGCGTTTCAGGTTTTAGGTTCATTAGGTAACAAAAAAATGTTTTCGTTTTAGATTTGGAAATAAAATAAAAAATGGAAAATTATACAATAAGAATAAAGAAAACGAGTTAATCCAATGCAATTATCTTATTATAATGAAATTTTAGTTTTATGATAAAGATTTTCGTTGGACGTCAAATCAAGAAATTTTTTAGGACTAAATTATACATCAATCCCAGCATGGCTTTTACAAGAAGAGGTCTACACAAACTAATCTTATGGAATATGTCTCGTCAGTTGCTGATACCATTGTAAATGGTGGACAAGTGGATACAGTGTATACAGATTTCGCTAAAGCATTTGATAAAGTTGATCACGGCATTCTTCTCAATAAACTGACACGGTTTGGTCTTTCGGCTGACATAATTCAATGGTTTTCGTCATATCTGCGTAACAGGACTCAAATCGTTGTTATTGGTGGCTACAGATCGGATGCATTGGTGCCTTCGTCAGGAGTTCCGCAAGGCTCTATTTTAGGTCCTTTGTTGTTCATTATGTTTATAAACGACTTGTTAGCTTCGCTGCCATCGTGCTCGGGTTTTGCGGACGACCTCAAGCTGTTCAGAATGATAAGTACATCTTACGATTGCCAACTACTTCAAGATGACATTGGGACGGTGGTCAAATGGTGCAAGGAAAATAACATGACTCTTAATGTTCAAAAGTGTGCAGTTATGTCTACTACTCATAGTCTAAACAAGATATCGTTTCCCTACACTGTTGATGGAGTATTGCTGGAAAGAGTCTCAATAAAGAAGGATCTTGGAGTTATTATGGACGACAAGTTGTCGTTTAGTGAGCATATTGATCATTTGGTTCGTAAATCATACAAGACACTTGGGTTCATATTCCGTTGTGGAAGGTACTTTACTAGCCAGTCTAGTCTTCAGCTACTATTCTCATCACTCGTCAGAAGCCGGCTTGAATACTGCTCATCGGTCTGGAGTCCTTGTTATCATGAGGCTATGCAGCAGATTGAAAGAGTTCAGAAGAAGTTCACAAGAATGTTCTATTTCAAGTTTGGTATTGCACACCCGAGGCCTCCGTATGATGAACGTCTAATGCATCTAAAACTTCAATCGTTGGAAACGCGTCGCCTGGTCGGGGATGAAATTATGCTTCACAAGATGATTCATAATCGTGTTAACTCTGTGCTTTCTCAGCGTCTCTCATTTCGGCATCCAGTTAGGACCACGAGGCAGATGGATGTGTTTTATCCTCCGAGGATGGTCACAAACTATCAATCGAATTCACCGTTACATAGGATGCAAAGGAATCATGATACGTTCTTCAGAGATCTCGACATTGTCAACAATTCATCAGTGGCGTTTGCTAGATCAGTGAAGAGATATTTTGTCTGGTGATCTTATTTGTTTGATTGATTTATAACTTAATTTATGCTTGATCTTGATGGTTTCTTTTATTTGACTTTTTTCTTTCTTTTCATTTTCTTAATTTTGTTTTTATCTTATATAATGTTTTACGGATCTTGTCTTATCTAGTTATTTGTTTTTTGTGATCAGACTGAATTGTTATTGGGCTTCGGCCTGTTATTTGGTCTATAAACGGAATAAATAAATAAATAAATAAATAAATAAATACATTGAATTAGTTTCATGTTTTAGATTTTTTTTTAATCGGTTTTAATAATGAGCACAATCAACTATTTCGGAACATTTAAATTCTCATCATTCCATATACGTTCATTGAATGATATTTTGACATTTTACGTAGTGCCTTCACTTCACATACACAAAAGAACTTTGGTTAATCGTCCAGTATGCTCATCAAATCCGTTACTTCCACTGACCTGTATAGTTGTCTTTAATCTAAGAATTGATTTTTTTAAAGTATAAGTTGCAAATCTTCTACTTCATTTAAAAAAATATAAAATGGAAATCTTCTACTTCATTTCTTTTGAAACGCTTTTTGCTACATAAAATCTTGTAAGTCAGGGCTCATCGTTCATTTTCTTGTTATTGTTGTTGATGACAGATGCATAGCAATCCAAAACTGTTCATTACTTTGTAATACCTACTATTAACTTACTTAAAAACTAACTTAAAATACTTACTAGACAAAAATTGACAAAACTTTCGGATGTCTTTGTTGTGAAAAATTTTGTATTAACTTCGGGAAAATTTATGAAATTTCATAGCCTCTTCTTCGCTATTCGCACACTGTAAGGTAAAAAGCATGAATCCAAATATTATTTTAAGGACAGTATTCGTTCAGAAACTGAAAATATATGGAGAGATGATGATATAAATGACCAGAAGATGATCGTGCCAGAAAAGTTATGTATTGGTAGCTTTCGAAACCAAATATTATTAATGTATTTCTCCAGTCTTTATTAACTAGAATATTAACTATAATATTAAATAGATAAAATAGTCAGCCTTTATTAACCTTTTATGAATCATATGATTGAGGCGTTTGTTTTGTTCCTACTTCATCCTTTTACAGATTGTGTGAGGGGGGAGTTCGGTCTGATACAACTAAATTCATCCTTCTACAAACTGTTAAGGAAAGATTTTGGTTCGTTCCTACAGAATTCATCCTTCTACAGACTTTGTAATGAAAGAGTTTTGTTTGTTCCTACCGAATTCATTCCTCTACCTACATACTGAGTAAAGATGTTGTTTGGTTTGTTCCTACTGTATTCATCCTTCTACAAACAGTGTAAATAAGGAGTTTGGTTTTTCATCCTTCTACAAACTGTGTAAGGAAAGAGTTTTATTTTTTCTAACTGAATTCTTCCTTCTAGAAACTGTAAGGAAAGAGTTTGGTTTGTTCCAACTGAATTCATCCTTCTACAAACTGTGTAAGGAAGGAGTTTGGTTTGTTCCAAATTTACTCATCCTTTTACAAACTGTGTAAAGAATGAGTCTGGTGTGTATCTACTGAATTCATACTTTCATAAATTGTATGAGGAAGGTGTCTCTTTGATCAACAGAATTCATCCTTCTACAAATTAAATGATGAAGGTGTTCAGTTTTCTTATTGAATTTATCCTTTGACGAATTGCGTCTCATTTTGTTCGACCTTGACAAAAGGCTACTTCCTCGTAATGTGCGAATAGCATTTACCATCTATTAATGCTGAAGTTATGATGTTATGAGTCCCGCAACACGAGTCCTGTTTCACAAACTTATTTATTTGAAACATTAAAATGGAAAATAAAACTCGGGCAAAAATTAGCGTTAGCAATAGTTATCATTACAATAATTTATTTACTTACTCTCTTTTTTTTTACTGTAATTGTTGCACAAGTATATAATTTCGTTAAACGTTTTGTCCTGATTCCAAAGGTAGTATTTGTAATAGACATTTTTTCATTTTTTATTTCACAAATAAGAATTGCCCTTCGAGTTTCTATTTTATTCATATATCTTATGCTGACAACGTATGGATACGATCAAAGCAAAAGGAAAACGAACAATTTTCAAGGATAGTTAATGCATCCTCATCGTTCATAAATTATTACAGGGCGGTTTCGTAATAGAACGAAAAAAATATGCTTATCTCTTCCTAGATCATAGATTGTAAATTATTAACCTTAATGTTTACAGTATACAACCAAAAATATGTCTGTGAATAAAAATGTTTAAAAAGTACGACTAAAGCCCGAAAACAAAAACCATTTTGATATATGAGTATAAATCAAATTGCTGGCATTAAGTATGGCTCAATGGCTTATTATATACATTTAAGGAACGAATAACATCAGGCACATGACTGAGCTGTTTTTTTATATTAGTATTTATTTACAAATTTCTATATGTTAATTTTGACTGGTTGGTATTTAAGGTCAATAAGGATCGCTTTATTTCCACCACAGGTATTCATTCTTTGTAAAAATGATTAATATTTTAATAAATATGTTAGGGTCTTCGAACAATTTTTTTAAAATTCACTAGAAGGCTAAAGATTCTGATTATTTTTCATTTATCTTGGTATTCGAGAACTCATTTCAATATCAATTTTGTTACGATCTGTAGATTATTTTGTCCGATTTTCTACTTGAAAAAGGAAGTCACAAATTGAAGGAATAATATCCCATATGTGCATATTAATGAGTCCTGTTTCTCACTACACAAACATTTACTGATAACATTTATTACCTAGAAATAAACGGAAACACAACATTGTGGTAGCAGATGTCCTGATTTTGGCCAGTTTATAATTGAAATGAATACTGGCTTGTCTGTACATAAAATCTTGTTGCTAACTTGTGCCTAAACTGGAATTTTGCGCATACGATGTGTTGTCAACCTCGGCTTCGTCTCGGGTTGACAATTTTCACATCTATTGCGCATGTTTCCATTAAGGCACATGTTAGCAAAATAGCTGAATTTTCATGCAAAAACATATCAAACTGTGACTAACGCAGAATTCTACAGAATCGAACACATGATCGTAGTAGTAGGATTCTGTCAAATTCGTGCCCAAATAGGTATTATATATTGGTGATATACCACGTACATGCATTACATAGATTGGTGCAGGTCAATTGTTGCTCAAAACTGTAATATTTTTAAATTGAAGTAATAGATTTCATCATAGTTCTTGCAATATGATTGCCATCAACTATGGGTTAAACTTTAGTATTACATCCAAAATTAGTGTAAAAGTAGTTGGAAACTTTGTAGAAAAGAGAATTTAATATCCACGGTTTTTTTCTGTATTATACACACCGAAAGAACGAAGGAAAGATTTTGAAAAGGGGATAGATCAAGAAAACTTTGGATCACCAGGTCTAAGATTTTTGAATGAATTACAGTATCACATCAATATTCAATATTCACTGAGTATAGTGTATTAAAAGTATCTCACGAATTTATAGACTTTCTCAAAATATATAAGCATCGCTTTCGTACTAATTAACAACTTATTCTCTTCAATCAGACAATAAAAATGCCATAAATAAAATAAGTTCACATTAAAGGTCATATCAGCTCGACAATAGCAATAATTATTATTACACTTGAATAATCGATGTATTTGCAATTGCAAAAATCGAAATAAATAAGTTATAAATAATAATAACTTGCATTATAAATGCCATAAGAAATGCAACCAATAAATCAGAACATTATCTCTCAACTCTTTTGTAAATCAGACCGCATGGTACCACATAAAAGGGCAGATCAAGTCAAGCGAGCAACATATTTTTTTTGTGCAGAAGAAAAAAGATTTTTGCATTTATTTTTCATATAATTTTCTTTTTGACTTAATAAACGATCTCATATCGCGAATTGCATGTGTATATGTTAATGGTAAATAAGTATCGTTCGGGTTATATTGCAAGCAAGTAATTTTTTCATCATAAAAAGAAGAACTGCTAGCACTAAGCACAGAGAACTCTTTTTTATCTCTGTGCTATGGCATTCCGTTCTATATGAAAATCCCATCCTATATACTGTAATGAATGGGATGCCGTGTTTGACCTCAGGTATTAAATGAAGAGCTTTATTAAGCATCTAACATGTTTTCGTAATGCGACTAGGTGCCTTCGTCTTGTTTAAAGTGTTTTATAATTTACATAAAAGTTTAAATGCGATGAGGATTATACAATACATTTAAACAATATCATTAAAATATTTAATGGACGGCGATGGTGTTTTTTTTATTTCAATTTATGATTGTGATTTGTGATGATTACCATACGCAAACATTTTAATTTCAATCATTATATGTACCAGCACATTTTTATTGGTTGCGTTTTATACTTGAGTTTGTTTTTTTTTCGTCTTTTACTTCCACTCGGGTATTATTTTAGTGGGGTCAAATAAATTTTGTTTGATGTCATTGATCGTAAACATATTTTCTAAATTACTTTTTAAATTCAATTTTTTATTGGCTTTATGAGTATTATGTTGTTTTGATTTACTGTACAACCATTTATACAGAGTGTGATTTCACTTATAGCTGCTTAATTTGAGACTTCATTAATTCCCGAGTACATAACACAGTTAATGAATCACGGCCATTTTGTAATAAAAAATAATCAAATAATTTAAGACATAAATTGTTGTCTGTATGACGATCTGTTGTGGATTGCAACTCTTGACGCAATTCAAAAAGCCCAGCAATTTTTAATCGAAGGAATCAATAAACACGAAAGCGATCCTCGAGGGGATAATATTTTTCACAACCACGACAGAGTAAAATAAACCAGACAGGAGCGCCTCATTTGATTGTGGACCTAAATTACCTAGTAATAACCTTTTTCATGCCTTGGACATAAATTACGGACCTTTTCTCGTAATCTAGGCCCTCAGCATGAAAAGTTGTATACGCATCGGTTTTTGGGCGATTTGTTTTAGGCACTTTCGGTTGTCGCCCTCACTTCGTTCGTATTCATTTACAGTTATTTGCGCATTTTGGTCGACTAATTTTAGGAAATTTCGCTTGTAGCTCAAACGCTCATAGTCAATAATTCTCTACCAACTTCCAAAATGTATAGCTTCCTATCTCATAGTAGATAATAAAACCACCAAGCTAAACACTTCATTTGTGCGGAGACCGTTCCGGAAAGACGAGTTATCTGTTATATACTCGGTTATATACAACGGGCTCTGACTAGTATAGGAGAATGGAGTTTAGAAACTAAGGGTAAAATCTATTACAATTTAGTAGTTTAATTCATCAAAAGTCTGCTCTCACTGAATTATTTTTTCATGAACAAACTTCACTGCAGTGACATTTCATGGGAATGAATCAATGTGAAGTTGTTACACAAAAAAATAGTACAGTGAGAATGAAGTACTATAAAAAAATGTGGCGCCTCTACAGGCCAACCGACTAGGCAAATACACCTATATAACAGTGTAATGAAGCAAATGAGTATTCATTGACATTGTCAACTTCTTTGACATGATCGTAAAAACGTATTTGACAGGATCTTAGTGAATAATAATCATTTACGTGATTAGAAAGGAAAATTCGAATCAAACTTTCGTGTGACTTTTGTATGTCCGAGGCGAAGCCGAGTTCAATAATCCCAAGTAAGCGCGACATTCAACTCAACTTTCGAGTTATATATTACATTTTATATGCTAGAGTTGTCGAAAGTTTCTGAAATTTACTATATTGTACGATTTTTGATCCACATTCATGTAAATAAATTAAAATTCACTTCAGTTTTACAATAAGTTCGAACATTGTACCATTCAGCTTCAGCTACCAGTCTCAAAGTTTCAGAGAGCTATTTAAATCGTAAATAATTACTAAAACGCCCTACGACTTAATACAAATGAATGTTTACAATAAAGCGTCTTCCATATTTTTTCTCTCTCTCCTCTTACAATAGTGGTCCAGGTTACAATGTATTAATATGGATGAGAACAAACATAATTGAAAATCCAAAATGATTAATTTACATTTAAAAACTACATAATCATCCTACAAATTTCAGTTCGTTTAAAACGTTAAACCTCCATCGCCATAGGTAATCTGAGAAACTTTAGATTAACCCTCCAAATTAGAATAGAATTTCAGATACGGAATAAAAAAGAAATTGAAGGAAAAATAAAATGATATGTAATGGTCATGGCTGACTTATAAATGGCTTTTTATTTATGTTATCTATATTTTATCGCGGCTTTCTATTACCATTTATACATTGGGCGGGTATTAACATTTATTCTTTCTTTCTTTTTTTATATTTATTTCTGTTCGAATTATATAATCAATATGTTCTTTGTACAGACTTAACTGAATTTATTATCCTACGAGAAAAAGAAATTATCTCTTCTATTTTCGTGGTAACAATATATTCGAACAGGTTCTACAAGTTTCTTTTTTTTTACTTATTACATAAAATATTTAGGCGAGTCAGGCATATTTTGATAATTTCTTTCACATTAAGAAATTTGTTAGTCAAATCTTAGATATTTTTCATTGAACAATATTTATTCGCCTAATCTTTCACAGGCGGCAAGATAGCACCACTTCAAGTTATCGAATCTGTGACTTCTTTTGATTCAGTAACTTTTTATGAATTTGCTACATTAGCCAAAGCTAATCGTTATTCCTAATATTGGTCGAAATTGAGTTGAATAACGATAAAGTGCTAAAACATATTTGTAAAAAGAAAAATCCAGTTGGTAAGCATAGAAATGTTCTCTAAGGTGGAGATTTTTTTAAAGTCTTATATGATAATGTGGCTGCTAAGAATATCTACCAGCAACGTCGTTTCTTCAGAAAGCACCGACAACAAATCTTTAAGTCTTCTTCAAGTTGGCTTTTTCTTAATGAACTTAAAATAAGTTTCTATGAAAGATTCCTGGTGAATTTTACGAGTAGCGGGTGTACTAACATAAAAACCTGTAGTGTGGGCAGTCACCAGCACTGCACACGAGGTATCAATTGAAAGCTTAGATAATGTACGTTAGAAATAGCATGTTAGGTTCACATTCACCGTCATCAGTGCCAGCCCAGACCTGTCTAAAGTTCACAGGGAATTTTGAAAATTTTTGTTGTACATTTCTTCTAACATATATCAATGGATCTTCTCAAACTAGTCATGCACTGAAAGTACTTGAAAGTACTTTCCAACGAGCCCACTCCCACCAGCATCGCTCATATTATTTAGCGGTCATAAAATTAGTCGAAAAAACACCCTTTTGGACCTTCGGAGATGTTCCACCAGCAACCAGGTGTAGATCGAGACTGTCTGAGGCCTGTTTTAACCTTTCAAATCATGTATAATATCTAATGGGAAAGGTTTCAATGATTCCAAACGTCCAGAAATAGGACGCAACGTTTTAATTCGAGCAATTTTGTTTTACTGTCTCAGCTGTTTTTCCGCTAATAAATTTGTGAAAGGAGAATTTGTGTTTACTGCCTTGCTCTTGTCCCCGAATAAATTTGTAAAAGGAGGATATGTTTTAGTTACCTGAAATTAGCTTAATAGCTTCGTGCTGTGGGTAGCCCTATTGTTGCTTTTGGTCCGTTGCAAAAATCGTAACGTAAAAAAGACTATAGAGGAATTTGCTTCTGTTATGACTCGATACCTCTACAAGTTTCTTCCGACATCTACTTGAAAATTTTTCCAATGAAATATTACATATGCCGGATGTAACAAGAAAGAAAAAACACTTAAGGAAATCTGCTGCCAAAACCTAATAACACCACAAACTTCCATTTTATTACAATTCTTCAGATAACTCCAGCAGATATTTGCGCCACATTCAATTTTATTTCTCATCTAAAGAAATTTATTCAATCCGACAACATATGTAGATATGTTTATTTGCTAATAGTAGAACTCGCTAAATTGTTCAAACCAATCGACAAAAACATATAAAACATTTCGGAATGGTACACGGTACTTTCAATATTCCATATGCCGTACGTATATGCATACGTAAATGTGTGTAGGATACACCATTACAGTATCCACCCTTAATTCGTCGCACATTGTCTACTCAACGAAGGGTGTTACACATGTAAACCATATCCATATACTAATATGAAATTGCTGTATCATCATCCCTTATTTAATCATTTTGTCTGTGTTGATTGTGGAAAAGATATTTCGGTTTTGTTTGTCGATGGATACACGTTTGCCTTTTCCTCTTTCATGTGTATATGCTTTATGTATGAAAGGAAAGAGGGTTTGTCGGTTTGTCATGTTTGAAATATTTTTTTTTACTTCAATAATTTCTTACGATGATCGCATTATGTATAATATTGCTGTATGAAATATAGACAACCACTTTGAAACATCTGCTGGTTACCCAGATTTTGGTGTTACAAGCAATGTTGTATTGTCAGGAAATTTTAGCAGAAATATTGAAGAATGGTCGAATATTATACAATGTCATGATGGCGGTTTTCGTGTTTTTTTTTGTGTGACCTTATCATGATATATTGAAATGTTTAGAACGTAGTTGTTCACACTCATCGCATTTTGTGGTTGTGGGTTACACAAAATTATTTTCAATAAGAAGAATTCAGGATATAGCTGAAAATCGATTTTTGTAGATGCCATTTGTTATAGTTTTTCGTTGAACAAACAATTTTTATCCTACAAATTGGAGGCAGCACGACTTTGTATTTTGACTTATGTGTGGTTGCATTTCTCGCCTTCAGCTCGAGCTGCCACACTTGTCAAAATAAAATGTTTTAAACATGGACGTTATCTACTATTATATTCAGGCGAAAATGTGATTGAAATAATACATTTTGTACCTAGTACTAAAAGTGTTTTTTAGAGTGTGAGAAGTTTCCAGACAGAGCCGAAGCCGAGGTCCTAGGTATGAAAAATCTCATTTCAAACAAAATTTGACACGATGAAAAACGGGGAAAATTTGATTTCGTTTTGGCTTTCTATGTGGTGAGATATGACGTTTTTGATTCGCCTTAATGTAATAGTACATTTCGTAAAAGACTTTTAGTCCTAGGTACTATTATTATTCGGTGGCATAAATAACTATGTTTAACCAAATTTCAATTTCGGAATCGATAGTTGAAAATCGTTTTTATCAAAATTTACGTCACAGTCAACTTCTGGTCATTCCAGCCGGTCACCATCTCGGTTCACCACTCATTTTAAGTGGATCCAATTTATTCCCACAGCTATGATTTCATGTGTAATTGAAATACACATTTTTATACTGATCCCAACTATGAACAAAACATCATGTTCTTGACCAAAAACAGATTTTAATAGACAACCGATACGGACATGAGATAATTGAATTAGTCGGTATAGCGAAGATAATTTTTTTTTTGTTCATGTTATATCCGTACAGTATCACATCATATCGATACACATCGACTAATTCGAAAATATTCTCATCAATTTTTGTTTAAAGAAAAAGAATTTACAGAATCGACAGTGACTACACATAGCTCCTTATAAACATATCCGAAGAGTAGACGAATAAAAAAAAATTGTGTATGAAACCGTCAAGTTCATACAAGTATATCGAAAAGCGGTTATGTGTAGTTGTTGCCAATTTGAAAAACAACTTTATATAACCACGATGGTACATAATGACTAAATAACTTTAGACGTCCATTTATAACGAACAAAAGCATTTTATAAACTCGTTCGTGTATACTTGAGTAACAACGCATACACATCGGGCCGCAGACAGAATATTATTCCCGTGCGGAGTTTAACATTTAACATAGATTGGGCATTAAAACCGCAAAACAGAGTGGTGAATCTGTAAAATAATCTGCTTATGTTATGTTTGAGTTGAAGTTATGTTATGTGTTTAAAGAGGAGAAAACAAAAAAAACCGAAGAAAAGAAAGAACGAAAAACTTGATTGAGTTGAAAATTTATATAACAATCAGAAAAGAAGTATATGTCTACATTGGCGAACGGGGCGATAAAAGAAGATTATCATTAGTAGATACAGTTGATGTATATTTCTCAGTTTTTATATAATTATATCATTAAAACGTATCATAATTACTTCACCTTAAGATATACGTGATTCGGTGATCGTCTTAACTGCTTTGTGGCCGGGTTCTTCTCTATTATACTCGTTTATCAAGTTATTCTTCCATTTAATCACACATATGAAGTACGTTCGCGAGTTTTCTGTACAATGTGACTCGATGATATAGCGTTTTAATGAGATATCCATCTCAGCCAGTTCATTAAAAGGAAAAATGAAAGAAAAAACAGATTCGAAAAAAATGAAATGCGTTACTGGTGTAGTATATAAGTATGTATATGCGTTGCTTGAGTATTAATATGTGCATGCACTACGGCCTTAATAGTTACATGCACGGTTGAGGATATTTTTCCTCGCTTTTAATGTGCAATTTATTTCGTCTTTCGTTTTTCTTTTGGATAATTTATTTAAGTAATAGCGTGCGATTAATGTTTTAATTTTCCACAACATCATTGAAACCTGCTGTGTGTGTAATGTGCACACATTAACTCATACATAGGAGCGACGGTTTTATTTAACGTAACAAGAAGTTTTTAATTAAATGCAACTAGACATGTAATTTTTCAAACACCTTCTGAACTTTGTTAATTAAATTAGTAGATCGGAGTGGATGGGTTGTTCAGAGGCTGTCTGAAAGTTGAACCTGTCCACAGTTTTAGTAATTTTTATAGATATCGTCTCGTCACAAAACTTCAATTAAACATCTCGTGTACTAATAGCACTTTTGCTCCACAGTGCCTCGTTATTGCACATCATCTTTCACGAGTGGAGGTTAACTACTTACTGTGATGACTTTTATAACCTCCCAATCGAGTAGCTGAACAATCTGAATGTAGAAATCTGATCACTAAATGTCACGGTATTTCAATTCAATTTCTTTTTTTTCCTTCTTTTTTGAATTTTGACGATTGGTCAAACCATACGATAAATAAATAAAAACCTCCCAATGTTTCGTAAAAGCTGCAACTTTAACCACGCAGACTAGTATCGAATCATTTAATTGATTTCGTCTAAATATTTTCAACAAGTTAAAACAAAATCTATTACTTCATTAATGTCAACTTGCAATGCATGTCATGCATTCGGCTATAAGAGAATATTACTATGGAGCTCATCATTTATTTTTAGTATCGGAGCCGATTTGTTTCAATTAAGAGCGTTGCGTATAAGCCATACCCGTTATAATCTATGGGAAAACTAATTTGATATCCTATTTGACAACCGCATCAGCCTTTATTTCAATTGCATGTTTTCTTATTTGATCGGGATCATCCTTTATAGTTTACGAAATCTTCCTCAGCTAAAACAGCTTCTTCATGTATCCAAAAGTTTTTATTTAAAATGATGGGCATAATGCAGTTCCGCAACATTTTCATTATAAATTAATAAAAATGTAATTCCATTTTGGAATAAGTTTCTCTTGTTCCGTTCACTACTGACGGTCCTCGTGGATTATATGTTTACATTGTTTCAGATGGGGCAGGTTTGATTTTCCGTTTAAGATCTTTAGTTGATCGAAGTCTGTCGGCTTCCAATAATGCTTCGTAGAATCTGCGTTGTATTGTGTGGAGAAATTATTGGAAAATGTTTAACATTTAACGTTTATATTACCTCAGACTTCTTTGAATCATTTCGTTTCCTTTCTTTGCTTCAACTTCGAGCTCTTTGAAAAAAGTTTTTTTCATTCCTTTCAACTCCTTAATACGTTTTCTTGCCAAAGGATTGGAGTCTATCGAATTAATCGGAACATTTTTTGTTTTACAGAGTCCTTTCAAAATGTCGCTATTTGACTGATTTTCTTACCTCGAAATTTCGCTAAACTGGTTTCGCTGACCTCACCAACTTCGTCAAACTTTGCATGCAAAAAATAACGTTTGAGAACAGAATCAATTAAAAATCTTAGTTCAAGCTTACGTCATTCATTATAGCGAACAATGCCTTGAAAAACACATTATTGGTACTGCTCAGCTACAATCAAGTATTTTTTAAGAAATTTTGGTATCTACTTTCCATTGACTTCAATTACAATAAAAGTAAGCTTACCGCGATTTCTTTAAAATCATTAGGAGCTTCTCGGGAAGCTACATGAAGGATTGGCTGCTCATGGTGCTCTTGCTTTGATGGCTTCGAAAACATTTTAACTTCAATGTATGAGTCGATTATATCTACTTAGTCAAAATATTTCAGATAGCTTATTCGCTTTGCCTGCTCCAAAGTGCACTAAAATGCAAAACCTCTCAAACTTGTAAAATCATTTATTTACATATTTGACCCAGAGGCTCCTTTGTTTTAAAAAAGCTGCCAAAAAATGGACAACATATGATTCTTGAAGCCGCTGTAACACTGAAACAGTTCGTTTTCAACATAATTTTCTTTTCGACTGGTGAGCCAGCAGATCAACGTTTCCGAAAATGGAACGTAAAGTCTAAATTACGATCTCCAAAACGTTATCTTTATTGTACAAATTGAATGCCATGTCGTTGTACTAATTTGTTCCATGCAGGCTTTCAACGAAATATTTTCTTAGCCTAATAACCTCTTCAGTAAATGTTGTGTATATAATACGATGAGCATCAGCGTTTAACATGTGGCATGTCAAGCGAATAATTACCAAATCTGATAGTTCTTATCAATCAAACATAGCACTGTCAAACCATGTTGATCAAACCATTTTCAATAGATAAATCTGTCACTTCATTTGTTTGATCAAGTATTTTGTTATATATAAAAACACCAATAGCAAGAATTCATCGTTCATTGCGGCCGTTCTGTCAATAACAGATGGAATAATTATAATCAGTCTTTATGTACGAGTTTGCATGAGTTCTTTACATCCACATCTCGGAAACCTTGATCTGCAATGTTGGAATGTGAAATGTACTGTCCTGGTTGACAATTTCAATTAAAAACTGATGATTTTTTTCAAGAGAATAAATACATCTAGGGCAAGACATTCGACCTCTGTATCAATCCCTCGATCAATCCCAATATTTTTTCAATATAAGCGAGGTTTTTCGCTTAGAACGGAGAAAAGACCGCGAATCGCTCGATTTAGAATTACCGATTATTTTCCACAAACATCAATTTGTTACACAATTTTTCCAAACAAAACAAAACAAATATTAAAGGTGTCACAACTAGAGAGTGGAAAATAGATATTTTCTCCCCCGAACTGTCATCAGACAAGAGTCAACAAAACATCAGTTTCACAGACGTACGCTGAAATAATGGAAAATGGATACCACGAGGGTGATTGTTTGTCAGTGGAACTCTAAGCGTATAGTGTTGATTTTTTCATGCTTCAGGGCCGAAAATGAGTGCAATTTTTCGAATTTTCTCGGGTTTCCGGCCCTCTGCATGAAAACTCACATGTGCACCTGTTTGGGACGGTTGATTTAAGGCACTTTCGCTTGTAGACCTCACTTCGTTCGGCCTACAATCCGCGAAATTGCCAAAAATCAATCGTCCAAAACAGGTACACAAATGACTATTGCAGAACTTCTTATGCCAGCTGTTGAATGTAGAGTATATTTGCTCGCTCCATATTATAAATAATATCCAGAGAGCAGGCATATTCCCTTATTTCATAAACAAGAAATTTGTCAATTGTGCACACGATTCACTTGCTCAATTCATTTACCGAAGCGTGGGTGGCCTATGCAATCCTGCAGCGCTTCGTAACAAATGATTTGTATCAATCAAATCCGTAAAAAAAAATAGAGAAGAATCTAAGAAAATATTTTGCCTTTTGTCATATAATGTGGTCAGTTCATGTCACAACATTGAGATTTATGCAAAAAGAGAATAGAGGTGTACAAACTCCATAAAATATTGTGTATATATACAGAAAATCATTTGTTATCTTATTTCAATGGGTACACAAAAATTACAGAAAAATCTTAAGATAATGCGATAAAAGCAGACAATAAAACGGCAAACATTACAAGAAAGTTTTATAAAATTGAATAATAGAATACTGTCTTCAAAGAGTCAATTGGTACCGACAAAGAATTGTGTGTGTAAGGTAAGATATGTTTTTTTCTTCTCTTACGTGTAGGTGGTAAATATTATTTATTTACTTTTTGTGTTTTGTGTAAGTATTTAAAAACATTTTCATTTTGTTATTTCTAATTCGGTGAATGATGGAATTTTTATTTCATTCATCATCATTATCATCATCATCATGTGGCGAGTGAGATAAAAGTCAGCTTAAAAAGTAAGAGATGCACAAAACCGAATGCGAAAACTACATTTTAAAGATATTAAATACATTTAAGATAGGAAACAAGAAACTGTCGGATGCTAAGCGGATAAAATTTTAACATTTCTTTAACAAATCGATAATTTATTTTGTAATTGAAAACCGAACCGATAACAATCTTATTTCTCATGAATTTATTGAATATTTTAGAGATGTAGACGAGGAAGATTATATCGTGTGGCATTACACCAGCCATTTTTCAGTGTGGAAAATGATCCAGTTTCGTTTAGGTTGCAAATTGTAAGATTTACTTATAGTGATCGCACTGAACTGAAAGAACTGCTGTGCGATAGTTGAATGCCGCGTTCAACTACAATTAACGTAACGTAAAAGCAAAAGGAATTGAGAGTTATTCTCTTCTTAGAAAGTGTGGATGGAAATAAATGAATTATTGCAACTACTGGATGTACATTGGGTTGTATGTTACATCAATGCATTCAGTATACTTTGTGTTAATGCATCGTATGAAATTCAGATTATCAGTAGATTAGAACGGTTTTATTGTTAGTTGGAAACTGGGTTAAATTGGAATAGAAACCAGAATTCGCCATTTAACTTTCTTTGACGGCCATTTCAATTTTTACCGATAGCAATGAACGGAAAAAGGGGAACTATGAAATAATCCCTCTCTAATAGTTTCGGATGTAAAATGTAAAAATGTTTAGAATGTAAAAAAAAACAAATTGGAACAACGAAAGAAAACCAGATAGTTAACTTCATCACAGGACATTTGACGCATTTCTAAGTTTTTCATAATTAATTTATTATTGGCTTTCTCAGTACCACTACATAGCGACAACGGACGATGTTTTTTGCCATAGAAAAACATAATATGAAGAAGAAAAACAACTCACTTTTGTCGCTATCAATCTTCATTTCCTTCCATCAACCTAACATGCACATAATATTGGCATAAATTCTAGCATCATTTACCAACTAAAGTTGATCTAGTTGAGAAAATCAACGATATCTTTTGCACGTCATTTATAACAGCATGTAATTTATCAATTAAGTAAATAACCATAATAATCCGTATCATTTATATAAAATTGTACAGCTAATGTACTTAGCAAAACACCAAATCGATGGAATCAATGTTATGCACACTATATACAGAAGATGCTAACAGATGATACAACAGAAACAAATAGTTTAGCATCAGTAAATAGGTAATTGTTGTTTGTACTTTGAGAGAAAAAATAAAAGAAAATAAAATCGAACAATCGCATAATAACATGCAATTCCATTGCTTGCCTGTTTATTGATTATTATGATGAATACTTGCGGAGTTATGCGGATGTTGGCAAATTAAGTTGAATATGCACGTGAATGAATTTGCAGCACCTGTCGTATAAGAGCGCTTATAAATGATTCAAAATTCTGTACAGACCCATATTTGATTTAGAATTTCAGAATAATTGTCGTTCAACACAGGATAAGCTGTTATTTGAAAACAATCTTCCATTCAAGTCTTTTCCTAATTTCCATCCAATTTTTATCAATGGTGCAAATTTACTGAAAACAAAATTTATTAAACGATTCTTTTACCTTCATTCACTCAGTAAAAACGCTGCGTTACCCCTTTTGTATCATGATTCGCCATCTGCCATTCAATAGTTGAAACTAGTTCTGAATAAATATAAACTGACTTTCAATACATATACATGCATGGTAGTTTATAGTTTTATGGAATTGAATGGAATAAGCAGAAACACATCTACAAACAAAACTTTGAATTGAAGGTAATGCAGCATATATTAGGGGTAAATCTTTTGATTCGTAAACGAGCTTTTCTTTGGTAAATTGTAATGTTAATGTTATTTTTAGTGTGCATTCATTATATTTCATATCTAAAAACCGATAAAACAGTAAGTCATTAAAGATAAAATTCTAATTGACGTTGGTTGATTAGATATAGTTTACAAGTCTCTAAGAAATTTTGTGATTCTAAAAGGGAGAGATGGAGTTTATAGCGAACTTTCGTGCCACTGCACATCTGATTCGGTTATATTTGGCATAACCTTCGCTCATATATTTACCTTGGTTAATTCACCTTCGAAGGCAGCTTGCACCCAAATTTAAACGGTTCAGTGGATATTTTCCAGATAGTGGAGGCACCACTAGATAATTTGGGTATCAAAATGTTGTGCAAATTATTTTAAACCATTAAAATATCCGCATGAGATCCTAATAACTCAACCCACCACAATTGACTCAATTGAAATTCCATAAAATTTACGTTTTTCATCATTAACTGGTTATAAAATTGTTATAAAATTTTCAACAGTTAGATTTAACCTACGAACTTTACAAATATCCGGGACTATCCCTAATGTTAACGTCAATGCATTTGTTATGCCTCTCAGTTCATTAATTGTAAGAACTGGAATTAGTCGATGTTCGTACGACCTGGTACCATTTTCACTAAAAACTTTAACCAAACCATTGTAAAATTATCGAAGTCAATGACAATGGACACAAACAGTCATTATAAAAAAGGTAATGAAATTTTTGCGGTTGAACAGCAAATATGTTATCAAAATTACTCGAGTTATTTGTGTTGATATCATGATGAGTATTTAATGTGTTGTAGTTACTTACAATGTTATTTATAAATGCGATGACGTGATCAATTTTTGCATCTAAATTCAAGGTTCTGAACAGCCGACAGCGCCCAATGATAACAAATTGCGATTGTATTCGATGCGTTTTTGTCCATACGCACATCGAACTCATCTTGTATTGAATGTGAAGAACATTCCGCACCATGTTTTCAATGTGGATATGTCCGAAAAACCGGAATGGTTCCTCAACAACATAAATCCGAGTGGCAAGGTACCAGCAATTCAATTGGTCAACGAAAAAAGTGATCCAATTCTCTTCGAATCACTTGCCATTTGTGAATATTTGGACGAAAAGTTTCCGGAAATCAAACTTTATCCCACTGATCCACTGGAAAAAGCTCAAACGAAATTGTGGATCGATCGTTTCGGATCTATAGGTGGTGCCTTTTATCGTCTGGTCTTCGAAAAGAACAACGAAGAAGTTAATGGAAAATTGTTGAGTGATTTGATCGCCGGACTAAAGGCATACGAAGAAGAATTGCTAAAAAGAGGCACTAAATACTTCGGCGGTGATAGACCGAATATTTTTGATTATGGAATCTGGCCATGGTTCGAGCGTTTCGGTGTACTAAATGCGGTCGTCGGAGATAAATTTAAAATCGACGACTCGACGTTTCCTAGTTTGGTAAGACAACATTACCATTACCCGCGCTGTAAGAAACTCTTTTACAAGATATTTATTAATGTTTAGGCGAAATGGACTGCGGCAATGGTAACCGATGCTGCTGTGCAAAAACATTATGCCCCGAATGAAATTCACACGAAATTCTCGCTTGAACGACCCGGTGGAATTCCCAACTACAATATATTGGTGGGTCAATCGTAAGCCGTTTGGCAGTATTATAATTTAGTGCACATCGTACTTAATACACAAATTGTTTTAACGATTTTGGCGATAGATAGATGTCACTTATAAAATCATTAAAAAGTAAATTTTGTATCCGTGTTTGATCGTGTATCCATGACAATAAATGTTGCAAATTAAAAACTGAAACAAGCGTACGACCAGTATTATTATCGAGTCTATTACTTCCATCACTTCCATCGATCAAAGTACTTTTAATCGGTTGATCAAATCTTTTACTTCAATTTTTTTAAGATCCATTTTACTATACAAAGGACCATATTACCCAGAGCTTTTCATTATTTTTGTTGTCGTTATCGATAACAGCTGATTGGCCGTATGTTATAGCTGAAGTTAAATCGAATCATATTTGTAAAGAAATTGATGGTCCCAATTGGGAACACATTCGACACAGAACATTCGACATCTTTACAACCATTTTCTCAGCTTTTCTAGCGATTGAGATACTTAGCATAAGTTAGGACCAACGTTTTGTTTATAGTGTTCTGGAAAAGAGCGACGAAGACGTGATATTGAAGCACTATCTAAAGATGACAAATACTTATCGCTGAGTTTGTTATATTCGAAGATGTTAAGCCTGAGGCCGGTCAATATCTGTTTACACAAGTCTCAGGTGAAAGACCACAAGAACATATAGGATCGATTGACCTATCTATTTTATGGAGAAGGAGATGATCGTTAAGCTTGTAGTGGTTCGTCAGCACCCCAACTATTCGCCTTAATTCCGACCTAGTCAAATTCAGAAGCTCATCACTATTTGATCGCCCTACACGAGATCGAAAGAGCCCTACATATCAGTTCATTATTTTTCATTCCAATGGCTTCAGGATCAGAAGATTTCGTAACTAATAATACATCAAGTGAACCTTCAACTCCGACATCAATTGCACTTTTGAAAGAACGTTTAACTCTTCCCTTTGCCATCTTGATATCACAGTAAATTTTGATAGCCTACCTATGGAAGCAGAAGCTTCTTCGGCCTCAAGTTGAGCTTACAGAGTTGTATTGCAAAAGGTGTAGTGAAAATGTTCAGACCACGACAACCTAGCGCTACTCGATGGACTTAGGAGTCCAAAACTAGTGTTTTGATGATTATAGATGGACAAAATAGTAAAATCTAACAAGAGCGATGTTTGCGGCCAGAGTGGAGCGATTTTTCTCGGGTTGGAATTTTATATTTCTATCAGAGGTGAACGTTTTTTATTCGTACGTAGCGTGAATAACCGCTTTTATCCACGAAAGAATCACATCACTTTGTTTCACCGACCATTTCACAAACAAAAACAAAGTGAGAACTCTGCTCTTGTTTCTCTTTCTTCGCAGAAGAGAGCGGTAAGAAAACATGAATTTTCTCATCTGAATTGTCATCAGACGAATTGTCAACAACACGTTATGCATGTGAGTGGAGAAAATAAGGTTATTCACATCGCACGGATGAAAATGTTATATGAAAAAATGCGCTGAAGTTCAGTGACTGAACCAATGGTTGAGTGAACCATTCAAATGTTGCTGCTGTCATGTTGAATGTGGGGCTTCCAGTTGCTGTGAGATACAGGGATCGAAACATTAACTAATTAGTCCACTGGCTCTAGGATAAATCGAATGTAGCTTCCAGGTAAAAGAAACAAGTCAATGTTATGATTAGAATTGCTTTTTTAAATTTATTATTTAGATAACACGTTCAAAACAAAAGAAAAATACGCTTTTTCAGCTGACAATTAATAAATACACTACAATTTTTCATATTTTTATTTTGTGTTTCTCAAATTCATTTTTTTCTTAATTTATTTTTACACATAATTTTCTTTATAAATTTCCATTTTTTTTCAGTTGGTTTTCATTTCTTTTTAATTTTTTTTTGCAATTTATTTTATTTAAAATTTCATTTTTTTTAAGCATCACGTCTCTTTCCATCTACAAATTTCTATTTTTATAATGAAATTTTATTAGTTTTTATTATGTTCCATTTTGTTGGTCTAAAAAAATTGTTTTTATCACCGGTTGTAAGTTTACACAAATATCAACACATTGAATAGTCTAGCACATGAGTGTAAAACAATTTGAAAATTCGTAATACGACGGTAATTCTATGCAGATTCACAATTTCTTGTCATTTTTTGTTTTGTTATTTATTCCGTTTAAGCTGTTGATATAATGCAAACTTAACAAAACAGATTATGCGGGTAGTTATCGACAGCAGTCACAGTAATAATCGATAAGCTCTGAATTAGCGTGCTTTTTTTGAGCAAAATGTATTTATTTACGTAGAAGACCTCGTTTCAATACCACAAATAGTTTAAGCAAGAGAAGTACTAGATTTTGTTATAACATCTCGATAGGCTTACCTTGTAGAAAACAAGGTTAAAATGATTCAGACATCAGACAATATAATACGTCTTTTCGTCATCGTTAGAACTTATAAATGTAATGGGAATCAATAAGCTCTAGGTGGCTAGTAGGTGCTCCTGCGGATTAGAAGAAGAAACGGACATATACATCATTAGTGAATGTCCTAAACTCATTCAACTAAGACGTAGGCTCGTTGGAGACTACGTTGTGCAATCCTCCGAAGCTGCCGCTCTGGGACCTACAACTTTAGACAAGTTCCTGGAGGCGACTGGAAGGTTGCAAAGAAACAAAGGATCATTAGATCTGTATTCCCAGAGTACTTAGTGATCGTCCCACCCTGATAAATCCCATAGATTTAGGGAATAAGTTTATACACAGTGAAGAAACAGCCTGCATAGCCGAAGGTTTCTGTATAATATATGTTCAGATCTATCGGGTTGACAGTAAAAAATTCGCTTGAGGCAATAATGTACCACGTTTTGGTCAATATTACCCTCCACAACAAACAATATTACCCTTATATCATCAGTCTGCATACCTTCTTTGATACATAACTGTTGTCTTGAATGTTAGGACAACTGTGAAACAAAATGAAAAGGACAGAGCTTTGGGTGATGGATCAAATGATACGAAAGTTTAAAAATAAAGCTCCGACTGCCGCCACAGAACTAAGAATTCTCGGATGAAATTTTTAAAGATTTTAATTAAATCGAATCTGCTGCAAATGACGATAATTCAAATTATTAATCAGAACATTTCGCTGGAAAAATTTAGTTTTGAGTCCACGAAGAGAATGTAAAAAAATTTCGTGTTGATGTTGGTGATCACTTCTTTTTGTTTTGTGTGTTTTTGTGTATTGACATTTAGTTATAGTTTTATTGGTTATAAGAAAAATATCACGAAAATCTATTTTTAGTTTGTTGTTTTGTTTTTAAATAAGGAAAATAATAAAAAATAAGTACTCGATCTACCTAATAATGAGATTTTATTGAGTTTTTGTTTTGTTTTTAATTTTTTCTTTTTTATTAAATTAATTGTGCATCGTTGATGTATTATTACGCGTATAGAGTTGGTTTTCTTTCTTTTTTAAATAATTTTTGTTTTTGCTTTTTCAATTTTACTTTTATTTCTAACAATATTGGCAACATAAAAAAAGAATTTTCTTTTTATATCTAGGGAAATAAATATTTTAAAAATAAATTTTTTTTTGTTTGTTTTTTTGTTTTATTGTTACTGAACGGCTTTCTTTATTTTTTATAATTATTTTTTCATTTTCATTAATTTCAATAATTATTTTTAAAACTAAACATTCAGTTTAGTTTCATCAATTACCATTTTAAATAAAAATATATTTACATAGAAAACATTTATTATCGTTATGAGTGTGTGTGTGTACTATAATTAAACAGTCTATTTTTGTCAATATTTTTTCTTCTTCTTCTTCCTTAACTTCCTTTCCATTTTTTATTTATTTTTTACTTCGTTTAATAACACATTTAAAAAAAAAGAAGATATTTTGCAATCCTATTCAGCGTCTCTCCTCCATACTTTCGTTCATATTTACAGTAAAATAATACTTTCCGATCTAGATAAGTTTCAATTTCTTTTCTTTCAAAAAAAAATCCGCTTATTGTGAATTGGAATGATTGAATTATCAAATCGATTTTATTTTTTTCTTTTTAATTTAAATATTAGCCGATTGATCATCCAATTGATCATCCATCAATGTAGAGTTTTAGTTTTTCCTTTAAATTATTTTGGTTTCTAATTTTAACACTTTAAATACATCCGTTTCAAACAGCTATTTTCGCTAATACTTAATAATATTTCTGTTAATGGATCATCATGTCCAATGGGCCTGGTTTTCTCCTATCTTTAAAAAAAATCGCTTCCACAATGGAACATGTTTCCCATCCAATGTTCATTTTACCTTTTATTTACATCAAAGACGCTTTCATAATTACATCGTTTGGCATGGTTTTTAACGGAGAGGAGTACAGCTTTAATGAAATGACCAAATCGAGTATGAAACCAAAGTTTTTAATTCATTTAAATAAAAGTAGAGAGTTCTGTGACTCAATCACTCAATAAAGCAAACGTCTCGTATTATTTGGTTGCAGAAAAATTATTCTTGACCAACACATAAATAATCAGGACATGAATGTTGCTATCTAGGAATTATTTGTTATAAAGTTCATTAAGTAAATCCAATCAAAATTAGAAATTGAATAAAAATTGATTCAAATGAATCAAACGGTAAAATAATTGTGGCAAACGCGTAGAATATTTTCGAAATAATTTCCACCTCACTCACTCAAATATTTGAAATGCATCATATTGTTGTATCATGAGTGTTTGTCGGTCAACTCTGCCCAGCGAACTTCGAAGAATTTTCGCATTCCATGACCAGCTTTTCCCACTGGTGAATCATCTTCGTTGAATATTTCACAGTTGTCAAATATTAAACGAACGTCGGCTATGAAATCATCACGCGATTTGTACCTGAAATAGGAGAATGGATCTTGTCAGCATCTTAAGTCTCAAATTTGTCCCGTATAGCCAACACTTACTGCAAATCCTGTATGCGTTTTTTAATGGTCGATAAATCCATCGGCGATTTGATTATCTTCTTATAAGTGGGAAATTGTTTCGTATTTACAGGTAATAAAAATGGCCATGAGTCCTCGTGCAACTGTAATGAAATGCAAAATTAGATTTTCAATTCAAATCGAATTCGCTGTAAAGTCAATCATACCTCCATTGCCTCCAGCATCGTTTTGCAAGCGGCCAACTCTTTAATCAACTTCTTGGCAGCATGACGTTCCTTTTTCTCCAATTTTAGTTTTTCTTTGGCTTCGTTCAGTAATGCAGCTGTATGATTGAGCTCTTCCATTGCTGCGGCTGCTGTTGTTATTGGTGCCGTAGTCGGTTGAACAGCTTGTGGTGGTGGTGGCGGCGGCGGCGACGATGGTGGAGGAGATGATGCTGGACTTTGTACTGATGCCACCGTTTGTGATGTATGGGGTGGACTCGATGGTGCGGCACTGTCTGAAACATCATCAGCGATTGGCATTTCTTCATCGACAATGTCGGCGGATGTGGTTGCTGAAATGATTGGTGCAGTTTGTGCCGTAGTTGTGGATGGTGGTTTTGAATCGACCGAAGTTGAATGCTCTTCGAAAGATGTCGATGCAACTGAGTGAGTGGGACTGAAACAAATGATTCGATTGGATGATTTCGATTGTGAATTTTAATGACAATGAGAAACTGCCAACATCGAAATGTAATTATAATTACCTTAATGCACCATCTTCTTGCCCTGAAGAGTTCAATGTCGGAGTGGCAGTCAACGTGGAATTGCTGCTTTTATCAGCCTTGTCGGCTTTCTCCGTTTTATCGCTCTTTTCGCCCTTCTCACTCTTTTCTCCTTTCTCCTTATGACCTTTCTTTGGTCCCCTTTTCTTCGGCGGTGGAGCTTTCGAGATACAGCCATGACAGTACCATTTACCGCGTGGAACCTTTGAAAGTAATACCGACTAAGAACAAATGGATGTCATGCGAACAGCAAACAATTACCTTAATCATTGGCGGAATATAGCAGTCGTGGTGATAGGCGCGTGGACAAATTTCACAATAAATCATTTTTCCGACAGGCTGTTGTCGATGACCACCGCAAACGATACATTTACGATCACCAGTCGCTTTGTTAACACACTCGTAACAATACCTGCAAAATTGGTTAGAATTTGTAAATGGAAATAATTGTGGGTGGTGCATATTCAGGTCCTTGATTCTAGTCTCATCTTAACCGGCTTCGTATAAGTCGGTAGATCCATATTTATGAAAATCTGAACTTACCAATCGCCTTCCGGTATGTTCACCATTTTAGGTTTGAAGCAGTACGTATGGTAGCCTTTGTCACAGCCGTCACACAGAAGTAGTTTGTCCTCATTTTCGCCGGATGAACAAAATTGGCAATTCTGTAAGGAACGTTGTGTGTTAGACCCATTTTGAGTGGGCTTCAAACACCAATCACAAGAAGAAAATGAAAAATTTGTTAGTCGAAAATACCAATGAAGCCCCCGATGCAAATCAAAAACAAAAAAGAAAAGAAAAAGAAATCGAAATTGACAAATTAGTAACAACAAAAATAGGAAAGAAAATATTCGAAAGAAATAGTCAACCAAAAATCATGCGAAAAATTGAAGAACGAAAGCGCACGGAAATCATAATAAACAGTAAAACTAGAGCAAACGTAGGATTGGTGGTGTTTTCGCTAAAATTACTAAATTTAAAACTTTCTCAAGCGAGACTTACTGCTTTCATGATGCTCTTATCCCATGCAACGCATGATTCAAGAACATACAAGGCCATTGCCAATTGCGAAGTTGTATGAGATCGCGCTACAGCTTCACGCCATGATTGAAGAGCTATCGAAATATTTGTTTAATGTTTCAAGTCTACGGTAGCCACAGCAACTGATTTACCTTTCGGTAGGACTTCCGGCTCGGGCGATTCCTCCCGATCCATATCTTGATCAGTATCATTGGCTTGCTGATCGGAATTCGTTGTTGCGCTTGTTGCAGAGGATGAAGTTGGTGTTGTTGATGAGGATGCGGCCTGAGATGTTGATGTTGGTGGATTTGCCTGATT
Source organism: Bradysia coprophila (assembly GCF_014529535.1). Classification (NCBI taxonomy): domain Eukaryota; kingdom Metazoa; phylum Arthropoda; class Insecta; order Diptera; family Sciaridae; genus Bradysia; species Bradysia coprophila. Next base: position 512,305 of record NW_023503616.1, read on the forward strand.
CTGGTTTTGAGTTGCGATTGCGGCAATATGAGCGTCAGCCGTGCTATTTTGGATTTGTTAAAAAAGAACAATCAGTCAAAGTGTCGGTCATAACAACAGAACCAATTTCATAGCAAGATGTAAATTAAATCAAAAATCGAAAAACTGAATCTGACTGAATGACATCGAAAATAAAAACTGTACTACTACCTGGTGCCTAGTGGAGGTTTCAAGTATCTGCGCTCAATGGCTGCCTCCAATCCGAGTATTCTCTCCCGAATCAACGAAATTCCACCAATCATATCCATTCCATTCTCCACATCGTCTTTGTTTGGCACTTGCCATCCTTTCATTTGCATCGAAGCGCTAGCAATCTTATCTTCAAGCGTTTCCACCTGATCCAACAGATTCAATTCGACGCGTCTGGCAATTTGAGGATTCCATGCGTTCATCGGCTCAGGATCGATGTATCCTTTTGATGGAGGAGGTGCGCGTACATGAGCCACATGACATTGGGTCGTCAGATCCAAATTTTCGGACAACGCTGTTAGTAAATGCTGACGCAATTCTCGTTCACGAACTCCACGGACGTGCAAACATTGAATCATTTCTTTGATCACCTCGATATCATCAATTTTCCACCATCCATATCGTAGATCCTTTGGCACCAAATTGCGTTCCAAACGCTTCGGTAAGCCGTTTATTTTGACTTCCTCCAATAGTTTTTGTTCGTCGGGAGTCATTTGAAGGGGACTAGGATTATCACATTGAATGTAGGCACTTATGTTGCCCAGGGACATATTTATGAATGACGGCAAATTGAATGGTACGAGCATTTCCTCTTGTTTGACATCAATTTTATTGATCGTTGATTTTGCAATTTCGTCATCCACCATCGTCACATCTTGGAGAGTATCGTCCTTCGGTTTCAACGTAGAATTCAGGGCTTGACTCATCATGTCTTCGTCTAAGCCAGAAAGCGTCAAAAATGAATCACGATTGAATGTTAGAGTTGAAGTCAAACCTTCAACCGGTACATTAAAGTACTGAGCATTGTTGCCAATTTCCCATCGGTTTCCTTGGTATTGAATTGTATTATCACATGTTACATTTGAGAATGAGGCTTGACATGCCATCGTCGGAGTGCATTCCGTTGATGTGAGTTGCAGTTCTCGATTTGCAATTGAGAACCACTTCTCCATTAACGTTTCTGACTTTACTACTCCATCTGTGTCATCGTCACCTTCATTTTTGATTTCATCTTTTATTTCCTGTTTTACGGCTACTTCGGATCCAGCTTTTGACGGATCAGGATTCGCATCTGTTTCTGTTGCTGGTTCCTCTTTCACTGCTCCATTTTCGAGCTTGGCAATCTGAGTATCGTCAGCGACCACAACCACGTCCGACGAAGCACCACTATTACTACTACCCTCTTCTTGGTTGCAAATCGGATTAGAAGTCGAATTGGTTGCCGTTTGGGAGACATGATCCACAACCGAAGAACTGACACCACTAATTTTGCTGTTCATTTCTACATCGTCTATTGTACAGGCTTTCTGTACGAGTATTGCACGTGGAATAGAGTCTTCGATGTCCATCATTCCGTCGTCATTTTGATGCATATCACTTGTGGGCTTAATATCATTTGTTGCCTTTACTTCATCACCGGGTTTCAATTCAGTCACTGGTTTCACTTCATTCGTTGGCTTAGTTTCGTTGTTGACACGTTGGGCATCCTCGGTAACATTTTTGCTACTCGACTCCTCTTCATCGGTTTGATGTTTTCGCTTTCTTCCACGCTTTTTCTTTTCGGTGTTTTCACCGACTGGTACTGACACTGAATGACTAGATGTTGACAACACTTCGTCGTCCAAGCTATGGTATTTCAATATATCTGGCTGAGCTGATTCTAGTCCTTCAACGAATATACCACCTGCTTTCGGTAAATACCAATATCGACGCCAGAATCGGTCTTGACCGTAGCACGTTGCTCTCAATTGATTACAACTTTGTTCCAACAGCATTTTGTTCTGCTGGCCAGCCTTCATAATTTTCTCCAGCTTCTTCAACACTTCCTCAGCGGTCATTCGATTGTCTTCATCTTCTTCAAGGATTGTTCCTTCACTCTCTAAATCGCTCAGATCTTCATCTAAATTCAAGTCAGCAGTCGATGAGACATCGTTCAATTCGCGATTGATAATTTTCTTGTTCAACAAGCTATTCATATCTGGTGTACTGGTTCCGTTGTTCAACGATCGTGGAGTGTCAATTAATGAAAAATCGTCCAATGACTTATTCGCCTTGATGTCATCAACCGACTTAACTGGACTCATTTCATCACCATTCTTAGTCAAAGCTACGTCGGTGCTGTGCAAAGAATCATCTTTGTGGTTTGCCAAATCAGATACATCTGTCAAATTGTCAATGCTGGAAGCATTCGTTAAATTAGACGCTGTCCTGATCAAATTGGAGTTTGACACAGATTCGTTCAATTTGTCTGGCGTTTCGTTGTTGTTCTCGTTTACCAAATTATCGCCGACCGGACCCTGGCGTGTCGGTTCAACAAACCCGTCTTTCGGAATCGATTCGGATTGTTTGGCTAGCATTTGTTGCTTTTCAAACTGTTCCATGCGAATCTTCCTCGTATGCAAATGCTTGTACTTGCGGATTCGATTGTCTAGAAGATATTTTTCACGCTTATATTGAGCCATCGATTCCAAGCTACCCTCGATCTGTTTAGAAACTGCTTTGTTCAACAGCAAATCATTGCACAAATGGGCCAAAATCTGCGATTTGACTGTCGAATTCAACGAGACGAATGGATTTTCCTTCAAACATTCGGATAACTTCCAAGTGGTATTCTCATGCAGCTGTTCGTAATATTGTTGATTCTTGCTGGTGGAGATGTCAAACTGTTCCGTTGAATGGTGATCAGCAACACGACGTTCCCGATCCCGATCGAACGTCAGACCACTGGTCTGACGTACTTCACCAGTGGCGACTGCATACAAATAAATGCGTAGAATTTCCGATATGTTGGAATTGGTTATATCAGCTGTTCGTAATGACTGGCCAAGCAGAGTTGTGTGTCGATTTGGATTGGGTATGCCTGGATCTTCAATCGCACATACTAAGAGATGTGTCATGACGGAAATTAATTCATCTTCTGCGTCGGTTGCCGTACCATCGGAGCACAGGGCTTGATGAAGACTTTGAAGGGTTGGAAGCGAATCCATGTCTGGAAATTTAAACGGAATTTTAGTTTCGAAATTCTGAGATCACGTTGCCAGCACAACTCACCGAAACCTAACGTTTCACCGAAGTTATGGAGGAACTCAAAAACCATTAGTAGATCTGACAATGCTTGGCCGGTTAGTTTCAATCCAGGCAATCGCTGAAGTTCAGGCAAATCTTTCTGATTTGGAATTTCTGAGTCTTCTTGGGGTTTTCGTAGTTCAGCTAAAATTTCAGCATCCCGCTTCTTGACCATTAATTTCTTTTCACGGCTGATGAGTTTGTCGAGAACCATCTGAAAGTCATAATTCCGGTAAATAAAATATCTGGTCAAATCGGTGATAATGGTTCTTTACCTGATGCTTCTTCCTCTCTCGTTCCTCATATTTTCGACGATTTTCCAGCTGACGAATCAAAGTCATATGTTGACGGCGACGTTCTCGCTCCTTTAGATAATTGAAATAGAAATTTATTTCACAATTGAAATGCTAATTTTGTTTTAGTTGAATGACAGATCAAAAACCATGAACAAGCAGCTAGAGTGTTAAGCGTGTCGAAATAGAAACGTGCGGAAAAATTCACTTATAAAATGGGTTATAAAATTATGTCAAACTGATAGAAAGAAGGTTAGACTTGGATGAATAGTTTCAACCATACATAAATGACGTCACAGTTTTTCAGTGTTTCCATCAGTTTGAAATCAGTAATAACTGAACTGAAGTACATCCTTATTTAGGTCACTAGTATGTCCCAGTCAATCTGATGGGCACTGAAAAAACGTGATGTCATTTATCGGTCGTACATTGGTTATAGAATAATGAATATAAAAATTCATTAAATTTAAAGGCACAAATCAACAATTCAAAATGATTTTCAGTCATTTTAAGAAATCAACTCGAATACCAGTTTTGAGGAAACCATATCGGGTACTAAGTGACCTTTATTCCAACATTTAAACATTTGGTACCACTTGACAATAATTAAGATTCTTTTGATCTGGTATTGGTTTCGATTTTGAAAAGCTCAAGGTCATACCAATAGTTACCTAAGGTAAGACATAAAATCATTCATGCAAATCATTTGATATCGCGAGAATCCAATTTCTAGTAGAGAATAAAGATCATACTCATGCAATAATGTAATTTCATGATTAGTCGGTGAATAGAAAAAGTATCGTCGAGCATATTATTGGTTGGTATGTTAGTTCCATAGGAAAATCATGTATGATTTGTTCGTTAAAAGTTTTAATGCAAGAACTAGAGTTTTGATCATTTTCTTCTCATTAAAATTGTCTCTGAACAAATCCAAATAATTTCCTTTTTATTATCAATCGTTTAGGAATTGGTTGATGTGAGATTAGAGGCAAAAATGTTAATAAAGAATTAAAATTAAAATTTGTGTGAGCAAATTAGATTTTCTTTTAAAAACAAAGCCAAAGGGTATGATATACACAATGAACGGAAAAATGTTAAAATTTAAAAGTTTCAAGTCAAAAAAAATTTGTATTTGTGATGAATAACAATTTTCTCATACCAATTCAACGGTGTAGAGTAACTCCTTTTGCTTGTTGAGATCCTGCAGATAGATCTGCGTATGAGCATTAATTTTGTTTGTTTGGTTTTTCTTTCGATATTATTTTGTAAATATTTTATATTAAAAATGGACAATTATGAAAAGAAGGATAATAATAAAGTGAACAGAAAATACGATTCGTATAAAAAATGGTGCACAGAAGAGAAGGACTTTGGTTTCTTTTTCGGTTCTATAGAAACAAAACTATTTCGAAAACAAAACGAATTAACTAAGGATGCACGCACGCACACACACACGAAATATAAACTAAATCAATCGTACAACACATTAGCACTTGAACAGTGACTCAGTTATTTTATCCAGCAATACCTCGGTTCAAGACAAGACATTTTAGGAGGTTCCCAAGCAATCGGATTATTACAATCGCTAAAACGAACTAGTGTGCATACGTTATTTTGCACCAGCTGGTCACATACAATTACAAATGGGACCAGCTGGTGCAAAATAACGTATGCACACCAGTTCGTTTTAGCGATTGTAGGATAGGGCAATTATTTTTGTCTCACATCCTTGATATATTGGTTCAATTGTACCGTAACCCTACGCTTGAATATCATGCGTAAATGCATTGATAATTATCAGGAAGTTTGTGGTAACCATCAGCCAAAGTAGCTTTTATTGAAGTGAGTAAAGAGGAAAAAGTGAAGGATGTGTAAAATTAACTGAGACAAAGGTAAGCTCTGACCTGTCTTTTTTTGTATGGTCAAGCTAATGAAGTAAATAATTCTGGATCAAGTTGACACTTTAAACGAAAACATACTCTTGCATACTCTAGGTTAACGATGACCTGACCAGACCACGACCAAAATCGAGTTTGATGGTCGAGGGGCAAGTCAGTTTCGCTTTGCAATTAACCTATTTAATATACGTGTATCAGTATCATGTTAGTCCATACTCAGTTATGAAAGCATATATGGAGGGCAGACACAATCTTATTCAGGAACTGAACAACAAAATGAAAATGTCTAAACCATCCAATTGTCTTGTCTTGCCGTTGTATTGTAAAATGACTTTACAGTATCAAAGAAACCCTAAAATACTCCAAGGTAATAGATTTTTACCTGTTCCTTCTGCAAAAGAGCCTCCTGTCTTTTTCTTTCTCTCTCCTGGAAAATTCAAACAATAAATTGCAATGTGAATCTTCTTCAGTAAAACAATAAAATTTTGAAAAATTTCGGATCTTTAAGGGTAATGTCAGCCCCTCATTCAGTGACCACGGTTTGAAACCTGCTATTACAATATCCCATACGAAATAGTTATTTGGGACGAAAATAGGAAAATCGCTCGAGTTGTAATTTTCCATTTTCTTCCCGAAGTGACTGCAACGTTTTTCATACGTGCAGCGTGAATAATCTAATTCTCTCCACTAAAAATGCCATAAGAAAATGACGTTTTTACAACGCAAGCGAGAAAATAGTCATTTTCTTCTAAGCTCAAACTTCAGGTGCATTTGCTGTGAAAAACGTTGTGTGGACCTTGGGAAAAAGTAAAAAAAAAAACATTTTCTCTGGTGACTTGTGGACGGAGTTTAGCAAAACTTTCCAACTTTTTTTCCCAATGTGAACAAATAACTATTTTTTAACGCTTCGTCTGATGAAGGTTCAAGGGATAAAACAGTAATTTTCGCCCCCGAGCTGTCACCTTGTTTTTGGTTTTGAAAAATGTTGCAACAATTTGATGCGTTTCGTGGATAAAAATGGTTTATTCACGCCGTGCGCACATAAAAAATATTTGTTACATAACTTTTTTAAACAAAAGGGTGGGTCTCTCCAGACCTCACACATTGTAGAAAATCCAAAGTTGTGGTAAAATGAAATGATCAGTAACCAAATGAAGAAAGAATTTGAAAACGATATTTTTATCGAAAGTTTGGTCGTTCAATTTTCATGTTTTTACCTTGTGTGGCACTGACACGATATAATTTTTTTAATGGCATAGTCTTCAAACCATGGCCTAATGAAAGGCTAATACGCATACAGGCTCCCGTTATAGGATGGAAGCAGGTCAGACAATATAGATAAATTGTTTACCTGTTGCTTTCGCAATGCTTCTTCTTGCTTAAGTCTTTCGATCTCTTCCTGACGCTTGCGACGAGCCTATGCATGCGACATTAAAGAAATGATAAAATTATAAAAAACGGAACTGTGATTTTCTTCGTAATTAAGTTTGAATAATCCTGTCTCATTAGAAGGTTTCTTTTTATCTCTCTCGAAAACTGAACAAGCACTAATTAACATTGATCTGGACGTTATGATATTATGCAAAATATGTCGGAATAAAGTACTCACCTCAAGAGCTTGTTGGTTCTTCAATTCGCGCTCCTTTCGTTGTGCCTCCAATCTCTCGACCTTTTCAACATCTCGATTTTGTTTGCCTCTCTGATAAGATACGGGCTGTCGATCAAAATAAATAGAAAGATTAGCTCACATCTAGAATCACTTACACACAGCTTGTGGGAAACGAACATATTGGTTCAAGTTATCTAGGTTCGGAAGACACGTACCTTTTCTTTAGTTCGGCTCATGTCATCCTTGGCCATTTTCTTGGCATCACGCAAAGCCTGTTGCTGTCGAGCGATTTCAATTCGTTGCTCAACATTCAACGACTGTTTGGTGTATAGTTTCAACTCCTCCAAACGTTTAGCTACTTCCGAATCGGTCATACGAATGCATTCGGCGTCTGTTGCACTGCTGTATGGTTGTAAAAAGGAACCAATAATTGGTCGAGCGGAGAAACTGAAATTGTCGGTGGTGAAATTGGATGACTGCTGTTCAAGGATCTAATAACGGAAACAGAAAAAGCAAGAGTAAGCGGACGTCATTTATTACGATTAAAAGCGAAGCTACGTTACCGTTTGAATCTGACCAATGTGCTTCAATTTCATTTGGCTTCCAGGCGCATAATAACAAACGTCACCTCGAATTTGCATGTTCTTTGTTAGACCGCGGATAATTGTTTCGCGTTTCCATCCCTTGTCTAACGGTGCTCGCAATTCAGCCAAGTTTACCATTTCTTCGCCTTCTGAATCCGACATGCCACTAGCATCGGCCAAACTTTCGGAATCGGTTGACACTTCCATAGCCAAATGAGCTTCGGCAATTGCTTGGCGAATTTTTTCCTAAACAAATTATGAGATTTTAGGTTTCCATTTTATATTTTTGTGTGGCTAGATTAGATACGACATACGAAACCAACTCGTAAATTTAGAAATTAAATTTTGACTTACCAAATCGGCACCTTGGCTCAACAGCTGCTGAGTATTTAACATTGGTTTCAGACCAACAGCTCTGCTTTGAGCCAGCAATGAGGCAACGGTATTCTTTTTCGGCTTAGATACGCCACGCCCCAAATTACGAGGACGACCTTCCTTGTAATGCACTGCGATAATAAATCACTTTATCAAAGTCGATCGGTTCATGTTGAATGGCTGAAAAAACAACTTACACATTCGATCATTTCCGCTCCCCGAGCCCAAGGCAGCCGTTATGTGACTCAAGCTCTGTAAACTATTGCTGCCAGTAGTGCCAGTTCCAGCATCACCACTTTTACCGTCCGATTTCATGCACAAGTTCAGTGGAGCATCACCGTCATCTGTACTAGATGTGGTCGATGCTTTACCACTTAAATTTAAGCCCGTCGCCCATTCGTTCGACGAATCGAAACTGGTGTCCTTGGCTTGCGCATTTGACTTAGATAAATTGTACGCTCCGTTTGAATTAATCGTGGATGGCAATTTGATCACTTCAACGCGATCGCGATCGCTTTGATGAGCACTTTGTACCATATTACCATATTCGGCTTCGAGCCGAGCTCGTTTGGCCGGACTCACACCAGTTCCTGCTGTCAAACCAGGTATGCCAGCTAATAATGGATTTGAATCTAGTGATATTGTTTTCTTACGACCACGATTTGTTGTACCTGGTATTTTTGGGCCAACTATGGATGATGTATATTTGATGATTTCGGTGTCGGGTGGTAAGCGGACGCCTAACAATGACGATGGATCGCTGCAAAAAGTGAAGGTGAATATTTTTGTTAATGGATGTAAGTGATGAATGACGAGTCTGGGGTTAATTTCACAATGGACATAGACACCGAATTATAAATTTTGCGTAACACACAACACTTATCATACTTACTTCCTCTCCAAGGCAGCACTAATAAATAGAGCGTTTTTTCGTTTAAAAATTAAAAGATTCATAGAATTTACGCACGCCCTTACCTTAAAATGCCTGATGGTATATAATCCTTTGAGGATTTCGACGAACTATTTCCTGCCAGTGCGTTCATCGCGGCTTGCATACTGTGTTGGGATGATAACGATCCCAAGTTACCGAATTGCGATAAGGAGTTAAGAGCGTTCATTGTCAATGTTGCGTTGGACGATGCTATAAGTGGAAAGGAAACATAAAGTGACGTTCGAATATGCGTACGAAAAACTCCTCCTATCGCATGAGTCAAGCTAGTCAAACTCACCCAAGCTCGTTGCCAATGCACTACTGCTATTTTTCGATGAAGACTCTTTTCCACTATTCGAACCATGATGACTATCACGCCCAGACGAATGATTTCCCATTGAACCATGTCCGGAGGATGATGTATGATGTGCAGACGATTGATGCTGCTTATGGCTTGATTGACTGGATTTTCTGGACGAGCTATGTCCGGAACCAGACGCAGCAGCAGCTGCCTGCATAGCTAGCAGTTCTTTGTGCAACGTAGCCGGACTGTATTGATTGGCAGCCGATTTGTAGGATTGTGACGATGATTGCTGAAATTGCGTTATGGAAATGTGAAATATTTTCTTCCAAATGTAATTACTGCAAACATTATCTGGACAGAGGGAGCTCTCTCTCTCTATGCGAATGTTCGATGTAATTGATTATAATGACGAATCGAAACTGAAACACATTCGCCGAAAAACGGTTGGCTATTTGATAGACGAGAGAAATGATGTGTGATGCACAATAAATATTATTTTATGGCACTCAGTAAACGAATTTAATAAAATTATAAAATAGATGGGTACTTTGTCAATGCATTGCGGATATATGTTGTGGGGTGGATTTGGTTGTCGAAAGGTGTGCGTATGAATTTCGTTGTGGTGCTTTTGCATGCTCGCTCCGGATTTTATTTCTATATGTGCAGCCCCACTCACTCATATCGATTAAAAAGTTATTGCAGCAAGTACAACCAACCATATCAAGCTATCCGCATGTGAACATTTATAATGAGAAGATTACAGATAAAAATTGGAATTTTAAACAAAAATTTCTCATTTTATTCAACTCATTTCACTGCCCTGTTAAGCTGTAAAAATTGCTGATGATGTCCGGGAATATTTTTTTTAAACAATTCGTAGAAAAGGCTGGACCGACAACCAATAATTTTAAAAGCAACGACCAGCAACATTAAAAAACATAAATTCACAGAAAATCAAAATAATTAGCGTGAATGGGTCATTGCTCTTCTCATACCCTTCAAATCAAAATGTTGCATCAACGCTATACACGCATTTAATCCTATATAACAGCGATCAGCAATAATGAAAATTATTTTTCGGAAATAAACGGATTCACAACCCTCCCTCAAACGCTAACACAAAATAATACTTTTAAATAAAATCAGTTCCACAGGGTTTTCGGGTGGATACAACTTTAATAGCATTTTGGTGGTGCATACATAATATCAATAATTCAAATTTATACCATACCTTGTATGCGGATGAAGTGCCTGCCGATGATGTTACCGTAGTCGATGCATTTCCACTCGATCCACCCATTGAATTGTTACTGTTGTTGGACTTTTTCTCCTTACGACCTTTTGTGCTACTTTTTCCTTCGCCGGCACCTTGTCTACCGGTGCCGGATGATGAACCACCGACATTACCTCCCATTCCCATTCCAGGAAATGCAGCTAATTCGGGATGTTGAAATGGTGATAGGCCTGACGCTTGCAATCGGGCGAAATAATCCTGAGCAGCTAATTGTGCCATAGACCACCAACCTGGACAAGTAAATACGGTTTTGTTTAATTAATTTATTAATATTGGGAGTCATGCGACGATTTTTCTTATTAGAAATAAGATAAAAATTTACGAGTGCATTTACACAAAACAATTTATGTACAGAGGTACAGCTTATCCGATGCACACATATGCATTTGTTTACAAAACTAAAATCCAGGTAGCGCTTTACAGAATAAACAAAAAGCACATGTGAACCGCACACATCCCTAACAACTCGACAAACATTTGTATATAATACCAAAATGTTTGTTGCTTTCAATGTGTTTACGTCAATTTGGCAACAGTGCAATACGCTCAATCTGTCAATGCGCACTCACATTACCGTTCTTACTGTTAAAATGAGTAGAACTTTTTCCGGAGAGAAAATGCTCTTGAATCTGTTCACTTTAGTTTTGAACTCTTCAATGAAGAAAATGTTGTACATAGCTGAACCGTGCATGTATGTGTGAGCTAATTTCATTGACTATATAAGTAATCGTAAGCAACGTAATGGCTATCTCTCTTTATGAATATAATTGTATGTATGCAAGCACACGAACAAAATAATAAAGAAAAATACCAAAATGACATTAATCATGGTAATTCATTGATTCGGTTTTAATTAGTGAAACATACATTGATGGTTTGTATTTACACGGTTGCCACATTTTCACCAAGGATTTGTTTAAGTTAATTGCGGATCTTTTTGACTGAATACATAACGTAAATGATTGTGCAATCTGGTCAAAAAATGGTTTTCAGATACATATGTGTGTACACACGGACCTTACATTATATACTAACTAACCCATACTTTTCATTATATATTAAGTTTTACATAAAGATTTTATTTTCAAGTTTATTTATAAATATCGTACGTTTGTACAACCTTGACATTGATATTGATTAAAATTTGCATGTCGTCACACACAAAGTTTATTGACGCCTAGCTAACAATATTATTTATCAGATTAAAAAAAAGTAAATCGAAGAATCTCCTTGCCTCTACTTCTGTGTTAGTACAATTGTTGAATCGTTACATACCGAAAATAATCAAAAATTGACTTGGAACAATTCTTTTAACGTTTATATGAAATGAAACAACCTACACCCAAATGACATAATACTTCGCATAATCTGACTATCAACGTGAACTGAGAAAATCGGCCACTCGCGTGTTGTGACAATGGGTCAACGGTTGTGTTTATAGATTGAATATTTAAATACATGGACTGAACCCACACTTTACTTGCTATAAATGTCATGATTATTTAACTTACTTGCAGGATGGAGTCCAGCAAGACTGGCTGCCTGTGATGCCGCTACAGCCATTGTGTTTTGATGATGTTGATGATTGTTCATCGAATATCGATCATTACTCGATCCACCAGATCCTGGTAGTAGTCCCAGTCCAGCTGCAGCGGCTCCAAATGGAGAACCGAATAATTGACTGGATGCAGCGGCTGCTGCTTGAGCTGCAGTCGGGTCACGTCCCCAATAGGCTGTAATAATAATGAAATTGTTTAAATCGTATAATGAATCGAGAAACAAATTTATGGTAACTGGTTTGCAATCTTTTTTCACATGATACGAATTTGGTTAAGAGGAAATGGATTAGTTTATGAGTTCAACAGTTTCGGAATCATAATTAAGACACGCATTTAAAATTTCTCTGTTTGAGATGTTAAATGTGAACATTTAGTTTTTCACACGGTTTGTGATTTTGATGAAAAAATATACTCCAAAAATGAACAGAAATATAAATCAATTAGAGGAATTTTTTGAAGTGTGTTCTGCATACTTTCGATCTGGAATTACAGTTAATTTAAACCAAATTTTTGTCTAATGTTGCTACAGCTGTTGTACCAGCTGATCAACTTATATAATCATACTGCTATGCGTTCTTACATGAATTTACCACTAACACGCGCCTGCGTATAACTACGAAACCGGAATAAAGACTGTGTTTGTATTAGTGTACCAGCTGGCAAAACATCTGAAGCAAACCTATTAGGTTAACAATATTATATCTGGATTTTACACTGTACATTGTACAGCTAGTGTAACTATATGTAGAATTACCGTTGACTACCCGCAATCGCTTTTAGAATTAACTTCATTTAATGAAGTAGTGGAAAAAAATATTGACAATTCGACAGCTGGTCTTTCCCCAGCTGGTGTCTATATGATATTGTATATAATAGTAGTTCACTCACGTACACATATGAGTGTAAATAAACCGGCTAATACACTACTGATAAAGACAATAACATGTTCACCAGCTGATGAAAGACCTGCTGTTGCAAATTCGGTACTTATTAAATTACATCAAAATGGCACATAACATAGGATAGCAGTCAAATGACTGAAACTCAAACCTTACTTACAAGCTGAAGGGAGCAGGGACAGTCAGACCAGTAAATAATCAACAGAAAACCTTGATTTATGGTTTATTGTGATTTCGGTATCCTAAGTCCTAAGTTCATATTCAGTTAGCCTTAGATCAACGATTTAATTCTAATTTTTCGTTTTAAGTAATTAAAATTGTTGGATCTTTTAATTACTTCTATGTACCTAATATGGCAAGTTTAGAAATAGCTGGATAAAGTTCATGGAAACTTTATCTCATCTAGTGGACCAAATTCAGAAGAATTCAAGATCTTATTAGATTTATGTTTCTTTACTCACAGGATAAGGCTATGGGTTGAATTTTTGAATAAAAACAAAGGCCAATTTCTAGCAAATCGTTAGCAGGGTGTAGCTTTGTGATATTATGAGAATGGAGAAAACCCAACGATTAAATTAGCTTCTAGGCCTTGCCTATGAATTCAGACAGATATTTTATAGAAATGAGTTGGATTAGAGCTGATTCGCGAATTATGTAATGGTTTCCACTCAACAAAAAGTACTCCATGTGAGAGCCGTGAGAGAGCGAGCTGTCAAGTAAACAAAGCAAAAATTGAAAAAATTCAATTTTGTCTATCACACGGAGTAGTATTTTGATAAATGGAAATCAATCCTTACAAATAAAATCTCTAATCTCAGGCTGAATTTTAGCTCTTCCTGGGAAAGGGCAAAATTACAGATCTCATATAACTGTTAGGTTATTGCAGAGTATACTTGGCAAATTTTACTGGACTGCCGAATTTGCAACAGCTGGTCTTTAATCAGCTGGTGCTCATGTTATTGTTTATATCAGTAGTGTATCATTAGCCGGTTTATTCACACACACGTACACGCGTAAGTGAGTAAGCCGACAAATAAACTACCACAATAACATGAGAACCAGCCGATGATATACCTGCTGTTGCAAATTCGGCACACTAGCGACATTTACAATAACAATAACTTTGACAACAGAAAAACAAAAACCAATAAATAGATTTGCAATGTTCGTCATTAATTCGATTTTTAATTCCCCTTATCATTTAGTCTGATTCATAATTGCGATTGTCAGTGTACGCTGGACGACAGAGTGGTTGTTAAAAGATTTGCTGAAAGACATCTAATTCAAAAAAGTTCTTTTCATTGAATATGAAATTCATTCTTGTTCAATAAAAAGAAATTTTGTCAATTTTTCAGCAAATCTTTTAACAACCACTCTGCCTTCTGACTATCGGAACTATTAAGATATACCGTCAAGTTGGTGTGTTTCAATTACAAACTCAGTTGACAAATTTACGTGGACAGCACTCTTTTTTCACACCAAATTAACTTACCGAATAAGGAAGCTGCATCAAGAAGTGAACTTGGATCCTGTCCACTTCCTCCACCGGAATGACCTCCTCCTTTCCCTTTCTCATTATTGTCGCCATTCTCTTTATCCATATTTTGGTAATCCGAATTGTTCCGAAAACTGGTTGCAATCACACAACGCTTGGTTTATGTTTCACAAATTGTTGTATTATGTACCTCCATTGATGAAATTTGTTCACGAGAAAAAAAAAATAATTCCAAATTTTTTTTCACTCTAACACATATTGTGCTATTACACTCAATGTAGGAATTAACACTTAAAAGCTTATCGTTATTTACTTTATCATGAACACCGAAGCATAGATAAATTGATAGAAATTTTGTTTTGTTTGTAGTAAATGGCAATAGTTATAGTTGTTTAAGTAACATAATTTGATTATGTAATATATTTTCTAATTAAGTTCAGTAGCACTCTCACAATACGAATTAAGTAAAAACGTACGCGTATCAATAGAATTAAGATTAATTTCAGTGTCACGTATGGAAAAATTTAATCGTGATTGTTGTGATGGTTATTTAGTAACACCTTGCTGATAAGACTCCAATAATACAGTGTTGAATTACTCTGAAAATAGAAAATAAAAAACGAATTAGTAAAAAATCCAACTTTTACAAGCCTATTTTACGTGGAGTTATTGCATGACTTTGTTGTTAAATAAAAGTTAAAATCTAAATTCGTGTTAAACATTATCGAGACTAGTTGTCGTCATAAAAATATATGGTCGGTCTTGCCTATTTTTTTCAACAAATTGTTAATATTGTACGTACACAGTCAAATCGATTGAAAAATAAATACTAATTGGATCATTAATGATTCATGTCTAAACATTTCTTGCTTAATCCAACAAAATCCAGAATTCAGGCAATCGTCAAGCTGCAGCTGCACTATTATTATTGTTATAAGTATATACCGACTGCCGATGCATTTAATTTCCGAGTAAAAACTATTTTCATGCTGCACTTTTTATCATGCGATTTGTGAAGATAGGAAGACTATTGTACGACCTAGACAAATTTTATTTGAACTACCCAGCCATCAGGAGAGAGAGAGTTTACGAAAAAAAAACTTTTAACAAAAGCAAACTCAACTGAATGAATGGGGAATCAGAACGAACTTAATTTGAAAACCAATTAAAACATATACGTGATCTAATTCAAACAATACAAAAATTCATCATTCAATTGCTTATACAATCAGCAGAATTGATACATGAAGTACATTATATTTAAAAGAAACGAGTTTCACAAGGTCTGTACGTCGAAACGATACCAGTGATAAACTAATGTTGAAATTTATGTATTTTGAGTTTATAGTTTAAGTGAACGTCTACCCAGTTGACCATTGACTCTGACTGGAGTATGGACATAAATTCGTTGGGTTATTTAAAATAGAAAAACCAATGAAACAAAACAATTATAATGTGACGATATATCGATTTTTTTCACCATGTACTACACCGATGGAATTGTCGTTATAGAAACATGTCGTAAATAAATTACACGAAAACGACATCCTAGCGGAAAAAAAAAATTTAACGTTTGATACTCTCATACGGGACAAATAAAAAAAGAAATAAATTAGTTAGTGGCTGTAGCTGTAATTTCATTTCTTAATTTCTTGGTAAAAAACTTTTTTTTAACATAAAATGGAATGCTAGCAATACAAGCTGAAAAAAAAATCAAAGAAAAAGTCGCATAGGGCACGCACAGGCCTTTTTTTTAAATTATAAAGCGAGCTAACAAAATGTGCACAATAACCGAATAAATGTATAAATGAAACCTTTTCTTATTAACTATACATGTAGTAAGGTATTTACATCCATTCTACATACACAATTTTTTTTATTTTTTCAACCTCGTCTGAAATATAAAACTCGTTTCGTTTTTATTATTACAAAAACAAATTGATTATTATCTGTACGGCTTAACACTGAACAGTTGAAGTTGAGTACAGAATAAAAAATCGAACGCTCTCCCCCCGAGTTAAATGTTTAAGTTTTTGGTTTATGAATTTATATATACAGTTCACATACACACCTCGCAGTATGTAACAGAAAAAAAAAATATGAAAAACAACAACAGCAACAACAAAAGTACTAATATGTCTATGGTTTATGGTATACCTCTCTCACACAATGAATAAAAATTATTGCAAACGAAATGAAATTAAAGAAAAAAAAAACGAATTATTCGCAACTGCTTCTCAGAAAATGTCGAACCATGTGTCATGGTTATGATTGCTTGAGTTGAAACGAAATCGATCCTTGAACCGCAACGAAAAACGTAAAGGATCATATTTTAATTAGCATTTTCACGGTTGGCCCATGTACTTTGTACCACAGTATGTGTGGTTTGAATTTGCTTGCACAAGGCAATGAAAGAAAAAAAAAATCGTTAATTTCGTTTGTCGTCGCTGGTTTAAGAAATTCAACTTATTAATTGGCCGTAAGTCACTCATATACACTGATTGAATCAAAAGAGTTTGACGGTTTTTTTTTCTGTAGATTGTATACACGCTCCATCTACCCTCATAAGCAATGATCTAACTATATTGTTTTCCAACCCTCCAACGAACACATATACCCATGATAAGTGTCAGTCTCTCTTCAACCCAGTGAACTCATATTAAAATACTGGTAACAATTTGAATGTTTTCATGAATAATTTTGATGTAGAACCGATAGATATTATTTAAGTGACATACATGTGTGTTTCGATATAGGGAGCTAGCCAAATATAAAGTAACACATTACATATATTATGTGGCACTGTTTAACTGAGTGTATGGCGTAATAAATAACAACATCTACACACAGGATAGAAAAGGAAGAATCCATGATGATGACTTTGGGCGGATTTATAAGGAGAGTTACAATGCAATGTTATATTTATGGATTTTGTATAAGAGTAGTAAAACGAGAAATTAAATGCCATAGCAAATGGAAGACGGTATAAAACGACGAGCAATACACAAAGGAAAAAAAAAATGTTTTCTCGAAATAAAATCGATTTTTTTATGTTTGAACAAATTCTTTTTTGTATCGGATTGGTTGAGAATTTGTTATAGAATTTCTAAGATACATCGTTTCTTAATGTGTATAGATTGGATATATAGAAAATATGAATCTGCTGATATTTTGATGAATTAAAAATTTAAGGAAATAAATTCTTCAAAATACAAAAAAAAACAAAGTTTTTATAAAATTGTCATACCAATTCAAATCGAATTTTATCAATCCATTATAATCTCCAAACGATAATTATATATCCCATTCGCTATTCATCTGAATCCTAAATGACCAAAAGAATAGTCAAAATGGCTGCCTTTCTTTCACATGACGGAAAAAAAAGTAAAAATGCATCTGGTTTAGCACTTTTTATTAAAATGTTGTCTGTTACGATGCACGGAATGCATCTTAAAATATTACAAAACACTCACACCACCACAGATCATTTCATTATTTTTCTTTTTGATCATCATATCACACATAATTGTTGGTTTTTTTTTCCTTCTTTCCATCGACAGTTGTATGCCGGTTACATGAATGTTTTGGTCATATCGTTATTTTGCTGATGAATTTTAGATATTATTTTAACTGTTAAACATTTGATTACGTTACACATATTCTACACAACTAATGTATACACACATCACATAAGATGACAATTTCTTTTTTTAATAATTTTGATGGAAACAATTGCCATTCTGAATCGATTTGAAAGAAAAAACGGAGGAACGAACAAAAAATGCGAACGTTTAAGATGGCTTCGAACAGAGAAACTGAGAAATATTATACAGAATAGGAAGAATTCAAGCTTGAGTTTGAGTTTGGCGATATTGTACATATATATATCCAGTCATTTTGAGGTAATATACACAATCATGCCCATTATGTTTTATATATGCACATGAAACACTCGGTGAATTTATGTAAAAAGTCTCATGTTGAGAATATTTTCTGTGTAACGCTGGAGTAGACTGTGTTGAAAGAGCATATGAAAAAGAGAAACAAATTAGTGGGTAAAGCTCTAGATGTGCGATGACAAAAGTTACTCTTTAAATTTTTTTTTTATATTCGTGAAACATTTAATGAAATGAAGGAAAACGGAGAATAGTGCGAAAATATTTCTGTTTCGTTTTGGTATAAATAGTTTGGACTATCATTTGTGTTCGTGAGGGTGAGACTGTGTACTATACAGTGTGTAAAATGGTTCTTTCCAATTATTATTTAAAATGTGATCCACAGGGCTTAGCTTCAGAGATAAATTGATGACGAGAGAATACTTTTAATATTTAAATTATCAGAAATTTTTGCTGTTGTACTTATTGAATTTCGATAAGGATGTTTAGTAAACAGTACATGATTTTAGCTCATGACCTATCTCAACACAACTTTTACGTCTATTGCTTGCGAAATTAAATAATTAAATAATAAGGAAACGGAGTAAACGTATAATAACGGATACATTCAACTATTTTTAACAATGCAGGTGGGAAAATAATCATTTTCTTCCCTTCTCTGAAATATCGGAAGCCTCTGTTGTTAAAAATTTGTGTTTAACTGTTAAGAAAAGTTGGAAATTGCATTTTCTCGGGTGAATTGTTGAATAAATTATTCCACAATTTAAGTCAAATTCTATTCAAGTTTCAAATACTTGACAAAGTAGCTATTTTGTCAGATTTTTTTATCAGCTGTGATCATTACTTTAAAGCTTTTAGAACCGGCGAAGCATCTATTGTCGAAAAAAGCGAGGAATATAAGTGATTGTACAAACGAAGTAAAAGATTTCTAGTGAGTACAGGGAGAGAAATTCTCCGATGTTTTCCGATGAGGTAGATTTTTTTAGAATTAGTGTTTCATTTCTGTTGCAAGCGCGTGCCTACTAAAACTTCATAAAATAGAAATCTGGCGGTTTCTGAATCTTTGTTGACTTTTTTATGAATTTAATTCGAGATGAGTGGGCATATCAATTTCTTTTCCCCACAGCCCATCGTAAAAATATCGTTAATGAGATAGGTTCCCACTTTCATGTGCGATCCCCTCATCGCTATACCTGTAATCATAAGCCAAATAGAAGAAGGCTGCGATGTTGTCGAAATGTTCGAGAAACATTTAAGAATATCGGAACGTTTATTCAAATCATATTGTGTTCGATAAAATACAAAAGTTGTTACTTGTCCACGTACATTTGCAATATTTATGAGTCCATTTCTTACAAAAAATACAAGTACAAAGAGAAACAAATATCAGGTACTCACATAAACCAAATAAATGTAATTTAATAATACGAAAGCCCAGAGCTGTAGTCGCATTTGATTGTGAAAAATGTACGCTGTAAAACGTGCGCATGAAGCAGATAACGTTTTATGTTGGTTATGCATTCATATCGAATTTCAAAATAAATGTCAAATGTACTAATGACCGCACAAAACATCTGGAATTTTCTCTCATGTTTATGCTTTACCTGTCTACCGACGAATTTCGGGTTTTAAAAAACCTCCAATATATTTCATTCTATTTTTCGTAGAATTTATTCATTTTAATCTCCCTCTCATTTACGTTCGCCATCCCTTTCGACTTGTGTTCGGTCTAACATCCAACTTATTATCAAAAACAATTCGATTAAAAAAGACGAAAAAAAAAAATAAAACCACCAACAAAGTTGACGAATCTTCAGCATATTCATGATTCCGTGTTTCACCCATTTTAATTCGTACATCCCGCGCAATATCAAAACATCGGATACAAAATATTATCCGTGTAGGTATACGAAATCGATTCGTCTCTCCGGTAGAAAGCAGTTTCGGGTTTTCATTGTGCGGTTACCACATTCAATAAATAAATTTAATTCTGCTCATCCGACGTGTTTTTTTTGTATCATATTTTTGTACGTGTATGTCTCGCTCGATACTGTGCCTTGACAACCAACGACCTATATTTCCTTGATTCTCTTAGTGATGGTTGCTTATGTTAACAGATACTTCCTCAGATGATAATTCAACGGACATTATTACACATAAAAAAGGAACATATGAGGTCGTTTTATAGAGCAACAAAATTGTGGGGAGTTGAAACTTTGGAAAACTGAAATAATCTTGCCGGTCTATTACAATCAACATTCTACATTTGATTCAGATCCAGCGATTTAACAGCAAGCATAATTTCCAGTGCATTATGTAAAACTAGATCAGAATAAGTCCAGATTCTAGGAAAAACCTTCGAATGAATTGTACGCTTGTCTCGAAATTAACAAGAACATAAATTTCGTTTTAAACTTAACTGAAACGTAAACCACTAAGTCTAATTCTTTAAGTGTTGTTAGACCGCAATTTCATCCAATAAAGTTCAGCTAAATGTACCTATTCACATCGAATATGGTATGATCCCACAATAATAGCAACGAATCGCACCGAACATTTTAGTTGTGTACATTATAAAACTGGTATCGATTTACATAATGCCAACTTGTCACTTGTAATGTGCAAACGACCATCAGTAACGGATACATGAAATTCTTTTTATTACAAATACAATTACAAGTCAGGTACGTACCGAGGGTTGTCCGTTCTTCCGTTGGAGTAATAGAATCCAAAAACAGTGACAAAATAGTCTAGAATTTTTCAATAGAATCCTTTCAGACTTTTCATTTTAAACATTCGAATTCAACAAAACATCAAATGACCGTTTCGTTCAGAAAAAACATCGTAAAACTATTACTGCTGAGTCTAACATTTAACTTGACTGTACAAGATGGAAATGACGTCATTTATTTTAAACAAAAAAAAGTGCTACAATAGTCAAATATATTTACGGCGAGCGGTCAATGTATACACAATTCGGAGATTGTTTTATTTCTCAGACAAGTCGTTGTTTGTTTCGGAATTCGTTATTTTATGAGCATTGAAATTAGGTGTGTACCGTAACAGTACTGTATACAAAATGTAAAAAATCTACAAAACCACGAAATTAAACGAGACTTTCACTTCATTTTATTTGTATCAATTTTTCATAAAAAAAAATTAAATAAAAAAATTGATTCGATTATTTAGTAAATTATATGAATTAACATTTTATTACCAAATCCATCAATTAAAAGTCAAACCGCACACACTAAAATTGAATTACGTAAAGTAAAAAAAAAACTAAATTTTATTTTCTATTATAACAATGACATTACCATCCATAACATCGTATAAAACAAACTGTCTACACGTCACGTTAATTATTGTAACCTACGAATGTTGTATACACTTTTCGACTTCAGTTTGATGGAAAATATAATTCTTGAAAATGACTTGAAACTACACCACATCATCTAAATGTTTTAACCATTTTATGTGATATAAGCATATTATACATACATATACATCCAATGTTAATGTATAAACTAAAAACCATCTTTATGCTTTGTGACGGACATCAACGACTACAAGGCGGCGGCGACGAAGATACACAAATATAAATTTTATTCAATTTGGAAAATAATATATAGATTGTTATAACAAACGCAAGTAATTGTACGAGAAAGGCAGAGGTTTCGTATACATATTGGAGATTAAAATTACTATTGCTGGGTAATAAACTCTCAAATAAAGAGCATGTAACATCGGATCGTTCGGTTGTTCTGCCGTTATTAGTATTCGTTTTAAAAATTGTATCCAAGTAAGATGTGATGTTATGTTCTCTTTTCGTTTTAGCATAATTACAGTGAAGATGAGTTTATGAACAGTTGTTGGGAAATTAAAAACTCATCGGAATGAGTATAATACGATCAAGTCCATCATGTCTGTAATTTGTTTCAAAAACTATTAGCATTGCATTTGAACTCCTTATGTTACCGTCGCACTTAGCAGGTCTATATAAAATCAGGAAACTATTACAAATAGACTGGAGATGATGATCTCAAAGCCTTATAGAAGAGTCTGTAGACTAGACTGAATGATTATCATTTTAAAGAAGGTTTCCCTAGTTTTAGTTCGTCTTGAATGAATTGAATATATTAGCAAAATGTACATGACATGCACAATATGAGGGATTTTTTTTTTGAAAAACAGCAGACCGAAATCAGACGCATTTTCCACCCTACTTACCCCGGAAGTACATGCAATTACCTTTCTAATGACACCCCACACGACCCTGAACGGATCGTGTAACTGGAGAAATTTCTGTAAGAGAAATGCATGTTTTTGCTTTTTGATCACCTTCCACTAGCCACAAAGCCACACAAGCTTCGAAGAATTTTTTTGAAAGTGGTTTTGGCTTCTAAGGTCGAATACCTTTCTGGACACATAAAAACATTCAACTGGAAAATGCGTCCGATTTCGGTCGGCTTTTTTTGAATAGAAACCCTCGTAACAGCTCTCGAACTAACGAACCGGAAATTCGGGGAGTGATTCGATAGCAGGACTATAAAGGTTAAGGTAACTTTTAATGTTTACCTCTCAGCCTCTTGTAGTCGCTTCTTTAGAGCGTAAATGACAGTCTCTATCTATAGTCGCGATTAAACAGAGTTTATCATTTGCAGACCAGTGAGTATAAAATGAAACTGACAACATCACTGAAGTTAATTTAATTGCAATTACCACAAGTGAAACAAGTAAAATAAAATCGACACTGTTGGCATTGAAGTGTGTATAAATACCATTTGCGAGATGACTTTTGTGCTTCATTGGTGTAAAAATTAAAAACTCAACTTTGAAAGTCTACACAGAATTTTTAGGAAACCGCAGACTAAAGGACATAATTGTATTAGAAATTCATGTTGTAAGAGAAACGAGAGTATTTGAACTCTTTCACTTACAACAATAAACATCGTCCTAACAATTTACTTATTTTATTTTATTTTAGTTTACACGCACATCACAATTATTATAAGAATATCATCAGACAGATGAGTTTCCATTCCATGATTTTTAAATATAGCGAACGCTGTGTACAATGTGTGTACATATCATCATATGTATTAAATGCTCCAATCAAACAACAAATCGAAATAACACAATGCGGTTACGATTCAGCGTCGCATAATTATTGTATTTTTACAACGAATAATGCTGTTGAAACACCGCTTTTATGCTACACACAACGAATATGATGGTTACACACATGGTATGGGGTCAATATCATTTCATTTATTGCGCTCTATAACCGGAGAGACATGCTCGTACAAAACAGTATTTATTTGCAAGCGCACATCCAGATCGGAATAAAAATAATATAAAAATATGAAAATCGGCTATAAATCGATAGCAACCAAGAAAACCATTGTACCAATCGGAAAACTAATGTGTGGACGATGAAGTACAGAAAATTCTACCCCAAATATTGGTGTCCAACATCTTTTGTATCGCATACCATTTGGCTTTTCTGTAGGGCGGTGGTGAATTTCATTTCGGAGAGTGATGTACATTCTATAAATACAAATTCTCAAAATTTTCTCCATTTTCGCTTTATAACATGGAAGACAACAAGGAAAATAAATTTTCCTTCTTCGTTGCTGCTGTTGTGTATAGTATCGTACGCCATGTACCTCCACACAAATGTGGTGTATAAATGGAAAAAAATTTAAAAAATCAATAATTGTCGTCTTTACCAGCATTCGTATGTCGAGCTGAAGCAGTTGTCAGTAAACTTTACCCTAATAGTGCATACGCACTTTATTGTTCGGCTTAAAATACATAATTTTGATTGATAGACTAGGCTATACCGAATACCAAATTTGTTTTTTTTATGATTTTCATTCAACCATCATTAAAAATGCTAAACACTAACACCACAACATTTGCCATGGTTATAAGCATGTGGTGTTTGTAGTTTTCGGTGTATATTCTCATTTATTCAGAGTATGTTCGTTTCATACGGAAAGTGATTCACACAAAACCCAGAGTTTCATATATATATAAATTATTCCATTTTTTTCTGTCTTTTCTTTTTAGGTAAAACGCGCGCCTGCCGCTTGCATTCAATTCCATCGGTTAGGTCGTCGTCTCGTCGAGTCCATTTCGATTGTTTGATGGTGTGTATTACAAAAGCACACACGGTACACCCAGAGTTTACAGAAAAATATTTTTGTACACAATTTTATTGGTTTTTTGTTGAAATATAAAATTCAAACTAAACTTAATAACATATAAAAATGGAAGTAGCATTCAAGATGTATTGGTTTCGGTATGGCATTTTTTTTATTATTCCAGCAGTTATCAATATGAAATTGAAATACAGTGCTGGAGGCAGAATTTATTGACGGTATTTTGTAGCAGTTACGAAAGGAAGTGGAATCGAAATTTAGTAGAAAATATTTTTCGAATGTAAATGGTCTCGTATGTACAGATATTACTTGGGGAAGAAAAGTACTCAAGTTTGTTCTTTTTGCAGTTATAAGAGGTGAAAGTGACGAACTGCAATCAAACAATGAGTGTAATAATTTGTCAAATCAAATTGTTCACTTGAATTAACATGATAAGTCTTATCATTAGTATGATAGCTAAAAAATGTGTTACTTTTATACAGGGCCACCCACAATTATCATTTCCAGAGCCTACATGAGCCCGTCTCGTGACAGAAATGTGGTAGCTGATCAAAATGTTGTGGTTGATAAAATGTAACGTACATGCAATTTCAAACTAGCTAACGGAGCAAAAGTGTCTGCCAAATCTCTGTCAGCATTAAGCAGAAGAAACACTCTTCTGAGAGAGAATTGGCGACACACAATCAGTTTAAAAACAAAGTTTTAAGTAAACTCTTTCCCTGAATAAACAGAAAACAGCTGAGTCAAAACTAACAAGCCTCATTAGTACACACAAAACTAAAATTTTGCATCGTCACTCAACAAGTTAATGCAAGCTGACCAAAGTTTCAAAGGAATTTTTACTTTGATGGTCAGGAATCATTGACCCATTACAGATAAGTTTTACGAGTGGTGCTTTCATGGCCATGGCCAAAACACTCTAGGTGCAAGGTAACGAAATTATAAGAGTGACCTGCTGCAAGGTTTTGTTTATGTTTACATACTTCAAAGTCCAGACTGTGTATTGTTGGTGCATGACCTTTCTGTTTGTGGAAGGAAATCTAATCGGTTTGGACTACAAAATATGCAAAATGTGTAAAATTGAAAAGGAAATCCAGAAAGATACTTTGGTCATCCCTTCGCAGTCATATTTACTTAGCGGTGAGAAAAGTAGCAGGAAAATTTGTATAATTTTGATTCTTAATCTAAAATATGATTGATACTTCAATGTCGACAAAGATTGGGATGCGTTATTAGATAGATAAGTCACTCAGAACATTAAATTCCGCTCCATCATCACAATTTTCCCATCGAACGCAAAACACTAAAGCAATTACACTCCGGACCAGTTGATACTATATAAATCTCGATACGAATGAATAAGACAGCAAATCGGTAAACACTAAGGAAGTCAAATGAATATTGTCGAAATATAATAAGAGGTGACGCTTCATAATAATGTTTTACACTTAAAAATTGAATAGACGAACATCATGGTGTAATGGAGGTATAGAGTGACTAATTTATTTGAATAAAACTTTGAGTGTGGCAGTAAGTGAGATAGAAAAAAAATGAAGAAAAAAATGTTCGTCGACATAATATTTTCTATTATTAGTTATAGGTCGCACCAAGTGACGATGCATCGCATTTAACAAAATTTGTATATACAAACCGAAAGGAAGTTGAAATTTATTATAATTACAAACGATAAGATTTATGAATTTAAAAAAAAAAAATAAATAAATAAATAAAGGAAAACAGGCGAATTTCGTTTCAAAATCACTGGTCAAAGTCTCCGCTTTCATTTCTAAATGAAAAATCATACATTGCCATCGATCGTGATGGTCGATTTATAAATTGTTCAATGATTTTTTTCACATCGAAACAATAAAATTTGTACTACAAAATCTGAATCGCGTTAATCAATATGGCCGCCAATACACAAAATCATGATAGATACAATGAATTATAATGTTGATGATGATGTTACGTACGTACAATGTGTAATAAGAAAGCATTCATAATTATTGTGAAATGGATTTTTTTCGAAAGATAAAATTTTTCAGCTATAATTAAGCGTTGATATCGACGACACAAATGGACGAAACATGAAAGAAAATTGTAAAATAAAAGCAAATATTGACTTACCTCTAATAAAATCAATAATTCCTTCAAGAGGTGGAAATACATTAAGATGAGGTGAAGATTTTATTTTTCAGCCAAAAACCCATGAATTTTGGTTTCTTCGGTTATTTTGATGTTTGTAAGTTTTAGTCAAACAAATAATATTTTCTTATTGTTGTTTTTCACCAATAGATAATCTCGTTATCGTTTCACTTAAAGCATTTTTCAATCGAAAGACAAGAAAAAAGTTTGTCTTTAAATTCGTTCGTGAACCGAGACCACACACAAAAAAAATGTATCAAAAACACCCAATAAATTCTTTTCACTTCTCTTGCACAATTTTCATTCAATGTTTTTCATTGATTGCTGGTCCGAAAATCTATGCAAAACACTACACATTTATTTATCAGTCAATATTCGATAGTTTGCCCACGAAATTGGGGTAGAATTTACTGAAATTCACTGCGAAATATTCACCTGGACTGAGTTCTTCTTAATTTGGAAGATATACGCTCAGCCATTTTTATTTTTTCGCATAACACGACTGTAAAAGCATCAAAAGACTGACTATACTAACAATAAAACAATATATGTACACAAATCTAGAGGCATTTACATCTGAAAATGCAGGGCCGGCAGCAGATGTTTTTTTTGTTTTGTTTTGTTTTGTTTTGGGTTCGTATCGTTTGAATGTTTTGTTTGTTAATCGCATTGTGAAGTATCAAAGTGAGATAATAAATATTGATAACTGTTTTACTTTTTGCGTAATTTAATGGTGCAACAAAACAGTTGCCAGTAATTGTATATGTATACGGTAGGGCGAGTTAAGATCTAAATCGAAAGATAATCAATTTTTCATTCATAATAATAATTCCAGTAGGAAAACAGAAGTAACTTCCATTATAGCTGAGCTTCTACGCTTAAAGGCGAAAATGTTGCAAAATTTACAAGTTTCATACAAAAAAATGAACCTACTGTGGAAGCTGTCAAATTTTTTATATATCTGAAAGAACATATTCGCAAGGTTCTGAAAGAACAGGTTAAGACACTTTCGAGTTGATCACGAAGACGGTGTGATCAAAATTTTCCTGTAGCGCCAACTAGGTTTGGAAAATTTTATGTGACGATTTCAACTTAACAAAAAAAAATTGTTTTCAAGTTGACTTTTCGAACAATATGCATGTCTACATTGTCAAGATTTGTGTTTCACCCGCCTTCGTAAGTGTCTTAACCTGTTCTTTCAGAACCTTGCATATTCGTTGGTGCAAGGTTCTGAAAGAACAGGTTCATGGGTGTAAGGTTCTGAAATAACAAGTTAAGACACAACTGAGTTTATCACGAAGGTTATAGCAATGAACGTCAACACAA
The DNA here is from genome assembly GCF_014529535.1 of Bradysia coprophila. NCBI lineage: Eukaryota > Metazoa > Arthropoda > Insecta > Diptera > Sciaridae > Bradysia > Bradysia coprophila. The sequence continues at coordinate 540,374 of NW_023503616.1, forward strand.
GGTATGGTCGAATGTCAAACTTTGTATGTAGCGGAGGACATAGCGATTTCATATAAACAAACTCACCTCTCATGAGAGGTTGTATGAACCATACCTGGTTTATACTTTCATTGGGTAATAGCACAAAAATTTCTCTGTGGCGCCAATTCGGTTTGAGAAATTTTATAAGACAATTTCAACTTACACTCGCGGAATTTTGAAAACCGACACATTTTCTGTTTTGTGGCTTATTGTTTTTTTTGTGAATTTTGCATTCATTTTTAAAGAAGAGAAATCAGAGAAACTGAGAAACCAGAAGCTCAAGTAAAACACATGAATGAAAAATGTGTCGGTTTTCAAAATTCCATACTTGTAAAAGTTGTTATTTTCAAGTTGACTTTTCACACAATCTGAATAAGGGTAATTAACAAAATTTGTCTCTTTGTCGAAAGTGTGCTACCCGCCATTGTGGGTGTCTGAACCTGTTCTTTCAAAACCTACGTCGAAGGGGTGGCAGCAAAAATTGTTAAACGCGCTAATTACAGATTGTGTGAAAGGCACTTTCAACGCAATAGTTGCCAGTGACATATGGCAAGTTTTATCGCTTTTTTCGAACAAAACAATAGTTATTTATGTGTAGTCCGAAAGTGAAGTGAGGGTTACAAGCGATAATGCCTGAAGTTTTTTTTTGTTCCAGGTCTCAATCCCAGGTAGTTATTTACGTATCTGTTTTGGACTGTAGATTTTAAGCTATTCACGAGTTGTGACGAAGTGACGTTATACAACTTTTCTTGCCAAATGCCGAAATTATGAGAAATTCCTGTCAACATGTCATGAAAACAATTGAAAAGTGTACTCATAAACAAAAAATTTGTTAGTGACGGTCAAAATTTGTATGAAATTTTCGGATTGTCAAGGTCATAAACCTCCCACAAAAATTTGGCTGCCACCCTTTGAGTTGGTCTTGGCCTATTTATTTCAGAACCATACTTATTGTCGCCAAAGACACATGCACTATCAGTTAGACTGTAAGTACCATTTCAATACATGCTTACTCAATTATAACGTAATCTCGAGAATCTGATGAGTAGAATATTTAACTGTAAACATATTTGTTAGTATACTTTATAGAATAAATGCTGTACTTGTTTTGATACTTTCGGTCTTTTGTTTATTTTCATATTTCTCAGTCTGTCAACAAAAATGCGAAAAACAAGTGTACACGTAAGCGTAGGAAAAACAACTGTCCATCTTCCTCTAAAGCCGTATTACTTATAAGTAAAACACTAGGTCCCACCTTTTGGGCGGGTCAGGTCCCTTGACTGACACTTTTCTAAATGTATTTTTGACGTATTCATGAAAACTTGTCACATTTAATACATAATATATTTACTATATTATTGACTCCACGCAAATGACAGTAAAATTTGACAATTTTGTTTTCTTGGAAACCATCGAGGGTAAGGTGGAATTATTTTTGACCACTTTTTGAGCTCTCAATTTTCTTAAAAAATTTCAATTTTCAAGATTTTCAATCAACCTCTAATCATAAATAAAATATGACTCGTGTAGATTACGACCCTCGCTTCGCTCTGGCCGTAAACTTCCCACTCGTATGAGCTGTCTATTATTCTGTTTGATTGCATTTTTGTTACATCAGAGTAGATGCGAAGTTTGTTTTGTGAATGTGGAACGAGGACTTTTTCACAAAATAAAAAAGTGCGATAGATGTTCTTCTCTTACACTTTTGCATAAAAAAGGAAGTTTCCCGGTACTTAATATATCTTCACATGGTGACATGGTAATAAATGAACTTAATTAGGGTTTGCTTCATCGTTAAAAATAACTCAGTTTACCAATATTTTCGGTAAATTGGTACTCTATAATGGTAAAGGGATCAAAAATATTTGTAAAAGGAGAAATTTATTGGTAGACCGAGCAAAAATAATCCCTCGATTTCCCATTCCTAAACCTTCAATCGTGAATAAAATGTCACGACTCGTGTGAACTTCACACTCTTAAAATTTTTACAATATTCTCTTTGATTCATTTAATTCCATGTATTTAAAAGAAATCTTCAAAAATTAGTTAAGATAATTCATCTTATATTGCCTTTATTAAAATTTCTTACACTTTTTAATCAAAGTGTGCTAATTTGATAACAGGCATTTTGCTGGCGTAAGATGTGGTTGTAAAGGGAGTTAAAAACTACCTACTTGATAAATGACAAACAATTTGATAGTCAACTATCAAGTTGTTAGTCAACTATCAAATTTGATAGTGAACTATCAAATTTGATAGTCAACTATCAAGTTGTTAGTCAACTATCAAATTTGATAGTCAACTATCAAATTTGATAGCCAACTATCAAGTTGTTAGTCAACTATCAAATTTGATAAGCAACTATCAAGTTGTTAGTCAACTATCAAATTTGATAGCCAACTATCAAGTCGTTAGTCAACTATCAAATTTGATAGTCAACTATCAAGTTGTTAGTCAACTATCAAGTTGTTAGTCAACTATCAAGTTGTTAGTCAACTATCAAGTTGTTAGTCAACTATCAAGTTGTTAGTCAACTATCAAGTTGTTAGTCAACTATCAAGTTGTTAGTCAACTATCAAGTTGTTAGTCAACTATCAAATTTGATAGTCAACTATCAAATTTGATAGTCAACTATCAAATTTGATAGTCAACTATCAAATTTGATAGTCAACTATCAAGTTGTTAGTCAACTATCAAATTTGATAGTCAACTATCAAGTTGTTAGTCAACTATCAAATTTGATAGTGAACTATCAAATTTGATAGTGAACTATCAAATTTGATAGTCAACTATCAAGTTGTTAGTCAACTATCAAATTTGATAGTCAACTATCAAATTTGATAGCCAACTATCAAGTTGTTAGTCAACTATCAAATTTGATAGTCAACTATCAAATTTGATAGTCAACTATCAAATTTGATAGTCAACTATCAAGTTGTTAGTCAACTATCAAGTTGTTAGTCAACTATCAAGTTGTTAGTCAACTATCAAATTTGATAGTCAACTATCAAGTTGTTAGTCAACTATCAAGTTGTTAGTCAACTATCAAATTTGATAGTCAACTATCAAGTTGTTAGCAAGAGATGTTTACACGTTAGAAGATGGGCATCAAATGATGAAATTATTCTTCATACTAGTTTAATGAACGTCGAAAACAAACTTATATGATTTACCCACATTACCAAACAAAATCAAATTTCATCTAAGTAATCTTTTTTAATTGAGGCTATGATCAACAATATAATATACCGTTTTTCTCGGATAGCTTCCAGATCACTAGTTCTACATAGCCCATCTTCGAACTTAGCCTCGGGATTTTAATTCCACGTATTTAAAAAAAAGAATCATCCAAATTGGTTAAAAATTACTCAAGTTATCGTGCCCTCAACGATTTTTTGTTACCCACATTTAACGTTTTTCATAGCATTTCATACATTTTCAATCACAGTGAACCTTTTTGTTACCCACATATTTCGGTATTTTCTGGTGTAAGACCCTGACTTTCAGTCAAGGGAATAAGTCTTCTGTTTGATAAACTCTGCCCACAGAAATTATTTGATGACAAATTCCATCCAGGTCGGGCAGGTCTGTTTTTCCCTAGCAACGGAATATTATAGTAAATGGTTCTGGGAAATTTAAAACTGTATGGGTAAAATTTCAAAGCGGAATTATGATGGAAATATTATTTTACGAAATAAAAAAAAATCATGCGATAGGTGGGTGAGTATTATTGTACTATTGATTAACGCGTTCAGTTTAATTAATGTGCTAACAGCACATTGTGCTATGTTACCTAGTAGCAAGAATTTTATTTATAAAAAAAACCTTTGTAAACGGCAGACGGTTTAATTAAATCTGTTACTCCGTCAGTTTAATTTTGCATTACAAATTGAAACTGTTCGAAAAAAAGTTCCTCAAACGATGCATCTTATCGAGCTTTTTATAATGATCTTCACTGAAGATTCTACAGCATTTTGTCTTCTTGAAGCTAATTTCACTCAGAAGCGAAAAGGAATTATTGAGATAAAAAATGTAATCTGTGCGAGCATAAATACTAAACTCATGAGAAATTCTGAACTATCACCTTAATGCCAAGTATTTATATGCATGTATTTTGCTGCGTTTGATATAGAGTCAGCGGCAATGGTCTTTATTATAATAAATGTACAATTCGCTTTGGTGGTAAATTTTACAAATAAAAAACGCAACATGACTGGACACAGCGCAAAGCAGAACTGGTTTATTATATTAAATTTATGCGCTGTTTTTATAAATGATTAGACATTTCAGGCCAATATAATTTCTTGATCGGCAATCGATGGAGGTTTCGTTATTTTATGTTTTAATAATTTTGTTTTCGTTTGCTTCAAATTGTATACAGAAAATTGAGCGCAGCAAAAAAAGGTTGAACGTTGTACACCCGTTCAACATTTAAATGCAGCAGCCTTTCTTCGCCATTAAATAAATTAGAATTATGATGAAACATTCGAATCATCCCTCTTTTGCTTTAAATGAAAGAGTATAAACTAACAAAAAAAAAATATAAAAAAAATCTCCGTGTCACCGAGGGGCACCAGAGAAAATTCTTTTGTCAATTTGGTTCTCTGCAAATAATAATAATGAAATAATGTATGGAAAAGCATTCGAAAACAAGCATCACCCTCTATTAAAAGCGTTTACGTGAGGAGACACCATTATAATACACAGATGCCTAAAGATTCAGTTGTTTGGCTATGAGTGAGTTTTGTTAAAATTGTATTGCTCGGAACGGGAGGGTATGTCTCTCTTCTTTCTTTTTTTGCCGAATGCGTCCATAGATACATTACTCAAGCAAAATATAATATAATACACCTTACAACAAGAAACCGGGCTGAAATCCAAAAGTATGGTTGAAAATGGAAGAGATGGGGGTAAACATTATATTACATAGAGAAGGAAAAAAGAATACTTTGTGTATGCGAAATTGTATATATGAAAATGGATGGCAACTAACAACCTCCCATACCGTTTAATATTGATTTTAGTCCGCAGAAGGGACTTGGTCGTCATTCTTTTCCTTTTTTTTCACTTATGTGAATTGAATAGATAAAAGGTTGTTTCCTATTTTGAATATTATAGAACACACATATCGAAATCGAAGAAACATTAATTTTTAACCCGTCACATTGGTGAATATATGGAATAATGCGGGCTTTTATACGGAAAATTATTAGATTCTCCAAAGAGAAATTAACATTTTATAAAAACGTATATATATCATTTTGATGTTATGTGGAATAATTAGCGCAATAAAGTTACGCGATGAGGGAATAGAATATTTCTTCTTCAGTGCTCCAGGGTGAGTGACACTAAGAGCACAACGCTTTTTTTTGAAAGAGTGTATTGTGAACTCACTTGTTCGTTTTTAAAGGCATATAATCTTTAAGTGTATCACTAAATAGTTTGTTTCTTAAGGGAATGGTCAGGTACACAACAAAGGTTTCGATTTCATGTGATGCAGAATTATGTTGATCAATGGTGTAGGTGTAGTGTATTGATACTATATGTTCGTAGGTTTACTTCGGACAATTTAATTAGGGAGACAAGTTGCAAATAATAAATTTATTCTAGATTTAGGACCAATACCTTTATTTTGACCCCAATTTGGGTTGTATTATGGTGGGCGGTGCTCGCACCAGTCTCTGGACATGTAACCAGTTGTCGGACACATATACCTATTGTTCTTTGATTGATTAACTTTTTTTATAAATGAAAAAACAATAGTTGTTCGACTACTAGTACACATATGGCAGGGCCGAACTGGCTACTGAAAGGCTCTCTTGTGAAATGCAGGAAAAGGGGCTTTGTGTAAAGAAAAGGTGTCGAAGAGGCACAAGTGAAAGGCGCCAATATAGCAAATTGAATGAATTCAGAAAAGCGCACTTGTGATTTTCCAAGTCACCATATATGGCCAGTGCGGCCCTGGTCTGGACACTTGTGCATCAGAGCCTATTTGAGGGAAGTTAATATTCGAAAATTTGCTATAAAAAGTATTCTCGGTGATACGATACAATAACGGGTGATTCAAATAATGTCGAAGACAGATTGCGGGAGGGGGCACTTCATACACCCTAATAGATAGTGCTGATGTTCTCTTCAGAGGACTCAACACTCAACCACTTCAATCTTCTGTTGAAGCTCCTTAGAATTGTAACGCATACTGGAGCTACGCGGTGCGATTAGTTTAAGAAATGGTTTTTGGAAAGAAATGAAATTGAAATTGAAAATTAATTTCAAGTACTTGCAACACATTTACAGAAAGTCTACTGCGTTGTTTTACTACTAACCTGTGATCATTGACATTTTCGTCGTCACTATTGGTGACACATTAACTAATTGTTTGAGTAGACAATGTAGACAATGAGCTCGGTAAGTGCTCCTCTATATACATGGCGGAGATGAGAGCTATTATAGAAGCATACTACTTCTGTAAGGCACAGTGTAACACTAATGACGATGTATGTATCTACACAGATAGTCAAGCAGCCTTAAAAGCCTTACGCTCGCCTGTTATAAAATCTGCTATCACTCTGGAATGCTGGAACTTACTAAATAAGTTAGCTGAGAGAAACACAGTAAAACTAATATGGGTGCCGGGACACTCTGGAATTAAAGGAAACGAGGAAGCGGACATTTTAGCGAAAAAGGGTGCACTAACAGAGTGCATAGGTCCCGAACCTGTAATGGGTACTCCATATAATTGTATTAGACAAAAAATTACATCACTCCGTAACATAAAATTTATTAAGTCATGGGCAGATAATCCGAACTGTAGACAAGCCAAAAATTGCATAAAAATAAGTAGAAAGAACTCAAAGTTCTTATTAAACATCAGCAGGACGAGACTAAAAAATTATACAGGAGTAATGACAGGACACTTTGGCTTTAACAATCATCTAACAACTATCGGCAGACGAGCGGATGCTAGCTGCGAACAATGCAGCGATCCTAATGACACAGCTGAGCACTACTTGTGCTACTGTCCTGCTTTCATAACTGCAAGGAGAAAGTATTTGGGCGGATTCACTGTTAGGTATCATCTAATTAAATCTTTGCAACCAAACGACATCCTGAACTACATCAGTAGTACAGGAAGATTCGTCGAAACAACATAGTGCTGCAAAAAACAATAGTACGCACAATGGGCCCAATGGTGGCCTCCGTGCATGTCCTACCAGGACAGCTATTTTTAATAAAAAAAAAAAAAAAAGACAATGTAAAATGGTAGGATTAACCCTTTGCAGAAATGGAGTTCTAGTGAAAATACAATTAGCAATCAACGTCGATGATGTAAAAGAAACGCTTGCCGTCTGTCTAATGTTATACGTTTCAATTACTGTTTTGGAATTATAACTTCAATCACTGGATGAGAATTCAGTCCAAGTAATTCCAAACGAGACGTAAATATTTAACGTACGCACGGATTATGTTTTGCAGCGTTGATGTGGCACGCGGAGTAGTTAGAACGAATTGGATTCATGCCGATGGAGGCTGTAATTCCAAAACGATTTTCTCATATTTTTACTGATAGATTTAACGTTTCCATCGTAAACCAGGCTATATTGGTAATTTGTATTACCGGAATTACCTAATTTACTGACAAAATTACCGAACTTAGTTTTTGGCAATTTTGACAGTAAATTCGGTAATTTCATCGGTAATTCAAATTAACTGTCGCGAAACCTACCTAAATTTGGCTAATAAGTCAATTTGGCTAGTAAGTAGAATAAATATGGAGAGACAAATTATCACGTTCATCTTGTAGAAGCGCATCTGTAAGCAACAAAACAAGTTGCAATTTATTCAAAAATAAAATTTGCAACAGTGAAACATGTCTAGGATTGGGTTTTCTTTCTCTCCCTCCTGGCTTTTCTTCGCTCCCACATTTTCGTTTGCTGAAGCTTTTCCTTCGCTATCTCCTTCTTGATGGACTTGTCGTAGTTTTTGCCACTCTTCGAAAAAGACTTTGTCTGCAAGAAATTTAAAATATTCGGTCAATCAACTGTGTGGCAGTAATTCCTTCGGGTGGCAAAATTACTTCATTCCGCATCTCTGCCAATTTACGATTTTTCTGTTTCAGAATATTTTTCTTGTTGGCCGACTTCTTTTTACCAGCTTCTGATAATTGTATCTTAATCGGTCGGTCGTCCAGCATGGTATTGTGTAAGGAAAAAGCGTTCTGTAAAAAACCGTGGATTAATTTAACAAAATTGATAAACAGCATTGTCCGTACCTTAAAGCCATCGACATCAGACATTTCAACAAATGCAAAACCTCCTTTTCGTTTCTTAGGAATACGAACTGATTTCACATTTCCTGATGTGGAAAAATATTCCGTTAATCGTTCCTTCGACGTGCCAAAATTTAAGTTTGTCACATAGAGAACGAATCGATTAGCCTTGGCAGAACCACGTAACAACGACGTTATTTGTTCCTGATTGATTTTCCCGTCATACTCCTTTGTTTTGACTTTTCTAGATCCATCTGTCTGGATTTTTCCTGAGTCAGCTGATGGCTCATCAACTTCAGACTCATCAGTGTCATTTTGTTCAGGATCATCACCATTTTCACTAAATTCTTCTCCAGAACCTCCACCGTCGGGATGATTGTTATCTGCTTCATTATTCTTTCGCTTGGAATCATCAAAATTCCCTAATAAATCGGCACTTTCATCGTTTCTTAAGGGCACACTACACGTATCGGGTCGGATATATTGTTCTACAATGTAATCATCACTTCCAAACATGGTAATTGATAAAGAAAAATTCAGCTAAATGTGAGTACCTCGTGAGTACGCGTGAGAATGTTAATATTAGTAAACAAAAACACGTTTCTGCGACATGTGAAATGTCAAAGACAGTGTTGGGTTAACAATGCAACAGAGGGCGCGAAATGAATCTAACGATTTGATTATTTACCGAAAAGTATGGGAACTCAATTAATGCGATGGACAAGTTGCACTACCCAACTGAGATCAATTTGGAATAATATTCCTGCCTTAAACTAATTACAGTAACTAAGAATCGTTCGATTTCTTTAGAATGTCATGCTCATGCTAGTACGTTTATCATCTGCCAGCGCTTGAAAATATATGCGGCACTGTAAATTGCTCCAGCTAGAATGTAAGTGACATTCTTGTGCTTTATTTACCAACTTTGCATTAACCTCAAACAAAAGTACCCAACGTATACAATAAACACATCACCTTAGTTTCCATTATTTACTTATAAGAATGATATCTGACCAGTTGATTTTATGGCATAGCTGTTGATTGGCGCAACAAAATAATAACTGCCACAATGGGAGGTAAAATGGTATACACGATGACACTGGCGAACAGTATAATTGGGGTACGTAATACCAATTTATTTAAGGCTGATATTTATCGTAATTTGGTTGCATTTCGTTATCTAGGTGGGTATACTAGCCATGCCATTTTGCTTTCAAAAGGTAAATGATTTTATCAGTAAACGAAATGCGCAGCACAAGCAATAAAATGTATTCTTCAAACAGTGTGGAATCATCCTAGCTATTTGTCTTCTCGCCGTTAGTAACTATATTACCAGATTGTGCTGTTACTACCTATTAAAATCATCAGCAATATGCCGCAGACGTTCGATGGAAATTATTGCATTTTCAATTTTCGGCTCGTCGGGAAAACTTATGGTGGAACTGTGCATCATCGGCTATTTACTGGGTACTTGTATAACGTACTTTGTTGTTGTTGGCGACCTGGGACCACAGATCATAGCAAAAATGTTCGATCTACATCAAACGTATACGCTCAGGTCGTACGTTATGATCTTTGTGACCATTGCTTGTATCATTCCATTGGGTCTGCTGAGGAATGTTGACAGTCTTGCCGCTGTTTGTACAGCTTCAATCGGCTTTTACTTCTGTCTGGTTATGAAGGTGCTTGCACAATTAATTTGGCAGGGAGATCGAAGACTCACCCAATTGCCCATGTTTACAGATTATGGCCGAATCGACAGAACGAATATCAACCGGAGATTGGACGGATAATGTGGATTATTGGAATTGGTCCGGGGTGTTGCAATGTTTGCCCATATTTAGTATGGCATTATCATGTCAAATGTGAGTTTCACGAGAGAAATGTTTTCAACGTACAGCTAATGATCCGTTAATTTTTCTTATGGCAACAGGCAGCTGTTTGAAGTCTTTGAGAATGTGTCGAACATATCACTGGACAAGATGAACGACTACGTAAAGTCTGCTACGAATATCTGTACGTTCGTCTACATTTTGGTTGGATTTTTCGGATACGTGGCATTTTCTACGAAACCATTTTCGGGGAATATATTACTAAACCTTAGTCCGTCGCTGGCAAGCGATGCAATTAAGATTGGTTTTGTACTATCGGTGGCATTCAGCTTTCCATTAATCATATTTCCGTGTCGGTAAGTGTTAGGACTGCGATCATCACCAGGTTTCTTCATCTCAATTTCATTTGCATTTCAGAGCCAGCTTAAATTCATTGCTGTACCGACGAGTAAGTTTATTCTACTTTCCGCTACCGAGCGTCATGTGCCAATCCGCATTTCTTTTGGTATTTTCTAGGGACACGCCGATGTTGCCCATTACATTCCAGAACATCGTTTTAAGCTAATTACAATTTCGTTGGTTTCACTTGCTCTGGTAGTCGGCATATTAATCCCTTCCATCGAATTAGTTATTGGATTTATTGGATCTACGATTGGTGTAGCCATTTGTATCATGTTTCCGGCATCGTGCTTTATCAAAGTTTGTCAGAAAAATTCAACGGAGAAACTGCTCGCTCAATTTCTGTTGATATTCGGCTTCATAGTAATGGTTCTCGGAACGTATGCTAATCTGAATGCCATTGATGAAAAGAATTCGGGAAGCTTTGAAGAGACTGATCACATTTTGAAGCATATTGATGATTCAATCGAACAGCCGACAATGAATTTATCCAAAAAGATCGAAAATATCCTTCTGTCACACGATGTTACGCCATCTAAACTGGAATTAGACCTGAAAAAGCTTCCTGATGAAATTGAACCATTTCCAAAAGCACCGAAACCCATTCCAGTGGAGAGTAAATATCACGAGAATCCGGTTGACGGATTGAAATTGATTGACGATCCAGATCCTAAAGAAGATTCATCTGTTCCCAAGGCCGTAGAGGTTAAATTAATACCGCTCGACGCTGACAACAACATTCAACCAATCGCCAAATTCCAGGATTCCAAAAAGTCTAATGACATCAACAAGGAGGCAATCCAAAAAGAAGAGCAAGAAATCGCGATCGAGAAGAAAGAACAAATAGCAGACGACTCGAACAGCGAATTAAAGAGATTGGAAGAGACTAAAAAACTGCTTCAGGAAGTGAAAGAAATGAAGGATGTGCTGGAAAAACAAAATCAAGAAACGCAACAACTGGTGCTTCAGAAGTTCGACGAAATCGTCGATAAAGTGGAGAAAATCGAAAAGGTGCAGGAGGAGGACAACAAGAAACATGAGGAAGAGAAGGCAGAGAAAAAGCTTTTGGGCGAACAGAAAGCAGAAGAGGAAACTGTAGTCCAATCTATACAACTAGAAAAGACCAACGTAGACGACCAAGAAGATAAAAACGCCGCAAACATTCAACCGCCGAATGTGGTGACCAATCAAACCATGAACGGCCCGATTATCAGCATGTTGATAAATAAACATGCCAATCAAGTCGATCTGATCCCTAATAACAGTCGAGAAAGCAATCCCAAGCAAGTTTCGAAAGAAGACGTAGTAGAACATGCGGCTATTCAGAGAGATTTACTCCATGTGCACGAAGCAGCCGATCAGTCTGCGATAATTGCGGATGATGAAATATCGCAGGCGGAACTGTTGCGACAAAAGCGATCGGTTGAGATTGATGAAGACTGCGTGAAACCTGTCCTGAATGATGAAAGTATATCGTTAGTGTCAGAGAATCGAAAGAATTTCCCTGATGTAAGTATAGATCTGGTGGGTAAGATGGTTGGCAGAGACTTAAAATCTGTGCAGGACACAAGATAATTCAGCGAAATGGACTGGACACGTATGTTATTTAATGTTATTTCGATGGTGCGTCAGTAGTGTACTGAAATGAAAATCGCTGTTGTTACGCTAGCGGAAAAGTGAAATCTGTCCTATTTTCTGGTTTGGGATTGTTGTGGTTTGTTATTGTTCCAACATGAATTTGGTTCGGAAATTCAATTTGGAAATTGAGATTGAGATTCAGTTTTCGTATCTAGTACAAAGTCAAAAAATTAAAATCTCGATTTTCATTTGCTCAACGAAATTTATGTAGGAACACTTCCAAACCACAACTTTCAAATCAAGAACCTCGGACTTCACTTCACTTCGAGTGTACGTAAAATGCTAATTTTGGTGCGAGTCAGGGCATTTTCAAATTTCATTTAAGTTTGTCTAGCATGTTAACTGGATGTAAATTTTATTTATAAAGAAAACAATAAAAATTTGATTTTCAGGGACATAAATTTCAATTTAACCTGACTGAAAATCTGATTGGCAATAGCAAATGTCGATACAGTATCTCTGGAAACCAGAAGCATGGTTCACCACCATCTGCTGTAATTTACATAAGAAACACTTAACGGTACTTTTCCATTTATTTTTTAGCAATTTTCAATTTCATAAGAAACTACATGATCAAAAATGCAAATAAATAATTTGCATAAGAAACATTTTGGAGACATTTTCATAAAAAAGTAGATTATTTTGCAAATTATTTGTTGTCATTTTTCGACAAGTAGTTTTTTATGCGTTTTTGATGAGAACAAATTGTCACTTGTTTCTTATGTAATTTTTCCTGATATTTTTGAAAGAAACAACTTGCCGAAAAATGACCACAAATAATTTGCATAAGGAAGGACCAAAGATAACAAAAAAGTTGTTAAAAATATAATCTGGACATATAGTACCCCAACGTCCAACGGTAGAGCAAGCGAACTATAATCCCCTCGATATAATATGAAAAACTATTTATGTTCCTCGAACTTGAAACCGATATCTCGGTACTCGATGTAGACACCTTTTTACAGTTCCAGTGGAATAAATGTCTATTCTCGCTTCCATTAGACATTAGTTTCAGCAATTCAAATTGAAAATCTATGGGCCAGTTAAAATCTAGAGTCTCTGACAGAGACAAAAAATCTTCATGATACTCGGGCGAGAATCCGGTACATTGTTATGCGGTCAATAAAAATGTAGATGTAATTTGCACTTGTGCAGAGTCGTATGTAGATTAGTAAGAATAGGGACTGAAAAAATCATATTTTTATAAGCATGCATTTAAATTGATCGAAAGGACAAGAGAATTTGATCGCAGTAGAAGGAACATCTTTCTATCTTAATAATCTGATAATAGTGAAATTCGACTTGTTTTCTAAATTGTTAAATGTTGTGGTTCGTAATTGATTCCAAAAGAATTTCGCTGAACAAATGAAAATCTAGATTTTTCTTCTTTTGTTAAACGAATTTTGTATAGAATCATTTACAAATCATATCAATTCCCAAAACAGAAAACCTACCGAATTTTACTTTAACCTCTCTGTAATTTTATAAAAGGAAAATACCGCTCTATTCTCAGGATTGCAGGAATTGCTGGTCAAATTTTAATCATTTTGTACAACGGAAATTTATTCTGCGATCGAATTTCCTTTTACTTGCAATCAGTTTATCAGTAACCTGACGGCAATCATATGACCGGTATTATTATCGGGTCTATTACTTCCATCGATCAAAGTATTTTTAAACTGTTGATTTCGAATCTTGTACTTCATTTTTTTCAACATACTATTTGCTATATAAAGCACCATATTACCAAGAGCTTGTCATTATTTTTGTCGTCGTTAACAATAACAGATGAATAGGTAGATGTTTTTGTTTAAATTGATTTTATTCTTCAAAGTTAACAGCGCATAGAAATACATCTAGAATTCTAAAGTTAGTCAAACATAATGTAAATAAATTGAATGCAAAGTATTTCAACGCTACGACAAAAATCCTACTTCTAGTCCAAACACCAGTCAACACACTAGTTCTCCAAGCAACTCTGGACATGATTTTGAAGAGCCATTAGGCTTGACGAAGAATTATTGCAAACCGGACAAATAAATTTTCCAACCGGTTTTCGATTTTCCATGGCTGAAGCTTGTGGGGGAGCTGATGCAGTTGATGATGACGTCGACGCACCATTTGAAAGTCTGGTTCTGATTACAAAAGAAAACATTTGTTTAGATCATCGGTTCATCGATTATACAATGGTGCTCTTGAGATAAGATTTGTTTACCTTGACTGTGCTTCTTCAATCAATTGTTGATTTCGCCTTTGTAATAATTTCAAGTCGCTCAACAATTCCTCTCTTTCGTTGGCAATGTCTTGTCGGGACTGCCTCTCCATCTCAAAATCACTTTTATATACGTCCAACTACGAAATACCAAATCGTTAGTTCGCCTGACATGACGAAAAGAAAATCATTTCCTTACCTGAGCCTTCAAGAACTCGTTTTCTTCCTTGATCTCTGCAAACTCCTGTTCCTTCTGATGAGCCTGAATATCGGCATTGATCTCCTTCGATCTTAACAACACAATCGCCTTCTGCATCTCAGTCAATTCGGTTTGCTGTTCAGCATTTTTGGCTGTTAATTCGGCCAAATCGTTTTGCCTTTCCGTAACTTTATCGGTTAATTCGGTCACTTTGAGACGTTGTAAATCGAATTCCATGATCCATTTGTCGTTGTCGCTTTTGAGTTTTTGATATCGCTCCTGTTCGCGGACAAGACTTTCCTTTAATTGATCTATTTGCTGGACATACTCGTTCTGGACCACCTCGCGGATCTGTATATTTTGTATGGATATTTGATTTATTTCATCTTTCAACTGACGCACTTTCTCCCTGTCTTCGCTCGCATTTTGGCCATTTTCGTTGACAATCATTTCCAATGATAACTGCAGAACAATAGCAAATCTTAGTATAATTAACTCCCGACTGCAACGAGAGAATAAGCTTACCAATTGATGTTGCAATTTGGACGACTCACTTTCCAGTCGTTTGATGGTAACTATTTTGTTAGAAACATCTTCCAACAATTGAAGATTTTGCTGGCGCGCAGCACTCAATTGTGTCGCAAAGTCTGTAAGATTACAAACGGAATTTAGAGCGCTGGTTGTCGAACGCTTAGTCGAACTGCTACCATTGCTAGACTGCGATCCATCCATGGAAGAACTTTGTGATCTGCCCATTGAAGAGCTGTGCGATTCTTGCAATGAAGGATTTGGTGATTCTTGCTTTGGGGCACTTTGTGATTTGTTCATTAAAGAACTTTCGCTTTTGTTGCGGTCACCGTCGCGTTGAAGTGACACCATTTCGAACGACACCTGAACACAAAAATGCAGAGTTAGATTGTGTAAACTGGCATTACGAATCAGTTGGCCTAATAAAATGGGACAACATTAGCGTCACCACCTACCAATTGCTTTTCCAATTTTTCTATCATATTGGTCATATTCTGGATGATGGCGTTCTTGGCAGATATATCCTGAACCAAATCGTTATTTTCTCCGGCCGCAAAGGCTAAATTCATGTTGAATTGCATGGTTTTCTCTTCATGCTCTGCAAATGGTTACGAAACGAAATGAATTAGCAAAATGGTGACAACGAACAGGTCTTTGCAAACACTCACCTTCCTTAATTCTGGCAATTTCCATCTTAAGTTTTTGATTGAATTCGTCTCGTTCGAGGAGTGCAACATGCAAGTTTTCATTTTCAACGACTTTCAATCGCAATTGCTCCTTTAGACTTGCATTCTGTTCATTGCATTCGGCTATTTCACTAGCTTGCGTTTCCTTCAGCTCTTTGACTCTGGTCTGCCACTTATCGATGGTGCTGAAGTGTTGGCGCATAGCTTCGTTGGTCTTTTGCAAATTTTCTAGATTAATGGACCGGTTAGTCATGTGTTCATGATGAAAATATTGATGACAAGAAAATCACCTTTAAGCTTGACATGTTCGTTGATAAATCCTTCGAGTCTCTCAATGTCTTCAGGGTTGGATTGAGTTGTACAGAAACTCGGAAAATGTTTCCAAATGTTGTACTATAATTCAGAGGGATCAATTTTTAGCAGTGATAAGTGGTGACCGAAAATGTGCTGACTAAATTACCTTCAATGAATCAGCCGGTATTTCACCCATCAAAAATTGTTCGGCAAAATCATTGCCAGACGCTGTAGGTGCTTTCATCATCGACTGCGTCAACGGATTACCCTCATTTACAGCCACAGAGTTAACAGGTGAATCACCGTTCAAATTATCAGTGTGGGCCGCTGATAACGAAGGCGAATTCATCAATAATGAGCTTACCAAACTAAAATTTTGCATTGTTGGTGTAGATGATTGCATCACATTTGAAGTGATTGAACCACTTTCTTTCGCCATTGAATGTTCATGACCATTGTACTGTTCCATCGAAGGGGTCGGCGTCGAGCCCAAAATAACGAAACTGGATTCATCGTCGGACATTTTGAGAAATAACTGGAAAGACGTCAAGAAACAAATGTTGTTAGTTGAGCGTCGTTTAGCATTTCCTTTATGAGTAATACCATATTTGAGAACAAAGTGCGTATTTAGATAAGTAATAAACGTTCGTATTGATAGCAAATATTAGTTCTTCGACCAACGAATTTAATCATACCTTTATCGCCAAAAACGAAAGTGAATCCACAATAGAGATGATAATAATAAAAAGTTGTTCAAGTAAACAGAAAAATACAATAAACACGTATTATCAGATGAACAAGTTATGAAGTAATGCAAAGTGCACAAACAGATGAGAGAAGCGCATCGTATAAAAAATGGAGGTTTTACAATCCAAGACACAATGCACGTTATGTCACATAAATTAAAAATGTACTATATTACACTCTGCACGCAGGTGTACTAGAAATATTGCACATGTCCGACTGATCCGCAGTATTGGCAGAAATAATGGATATAGTTAGTTCAAATTTTTGAGTTTGTCAGTTTGCGAATTATATAATTTGACCGATACATTTTCTCTGTTTTGTGGTCTACTAGGGACTGAGTGGCGAGACTTGTGGCGAAAGTGGTGTGGTTGATTGAATACATCTGTGTATTGAATGTTATCAATGAGAACGAAAATCATTTTACATAAGTAGGGATCAAAAGTTTAAAGCATTTGTTGAGAAGTTGGTTGATTCGAGTGGTCCGAGACAGAGGCGACTCGATGTTAATAATCACTTTAAATTCATTTTAAAATCATATGAAAAATTGGCTTTTTATTTTTATATCGAGTTATGTCAGTTAGGCATACTTCAGTGAAGGAATTTTTGAATTTGACACGTGATTTCATTTCACCTTGTTCGGACTAGCATTACCTAAACTTAATCGTCCAAAGCTGATACATAACTATTAGTCTAGTCGATAACGCAAAACGTTTACAAGAGTCTTCTGCTTATATCTCATTCAAAAAAGTTCCAAATGTGTCCTATTAAGAAGAGAAATTTGTATTTTTGCTATAGATTCCTGTCTCTTCTTGTTAGAATACTTTTAGAAGTATTTTTGGGTGAAATCTAAGCAGATAACTCTTGTAAACGTTTGTACTGAAAATTGCGTTATCGACTACACTATATTATACAAAACATATAGTATTTAACATAAGGGAAACTTGATTTTTTGTCTTTTATTGCAAAAACTGGATATTGCACGCATACTCGCCAAAAAAACACTTTCCCCTGTTAGGTACCACACACTTTTCAAACCAAGGGTAGCAAAAGTTTAAATAGATTCACGCCATAACTGCGCTTCAGAATTTGAATTTTCGATGAATCGATGGGTGAACCAATGAATTAAAAAATAAATTTCAACGCATTCTTATATGAAAATAAAGCGAGTTGACCAAACACAACGCTGCCTTTGATTTGTTTATTGAGCGTTTCATTTTGAATTTGCAGCGGACTTATGGTGTGAATTATGGGAATTGTTGTCGTCACACCCGCAAAATCAGCGATGGCACTGTCATTTCAGTTCCAAATTAAGAAAAAGCTAACATTTGTTAACAAATTGGTTTTTCCATCAAGTTGTCCATGAAAATATTGTTACTATGAAGTGTAAGAAGACCGACTTGCCGACAACGTCAATCAGCGACAGTACTTAGAATTTTTTCTCAAATCCACACTCTGTAGAAGTTTCATGGAAGCTCGATATTTAAACTTTCCGTCCCCAGTTATGTAAATAACTCATATGCTACATGCGTCGAAAACCAGAGAGATGTTGCAGTGTCAAATAGCGGTTCCTTCTCTCAAAAAGTGTCAAATAAGTTGTCAATTTCACAAAGCTAAGATCAAAAGAGGTTTCGTTGAAATATATGAAAATTTGTGTGGCGTCTCACTATCCAATACTTTTTTGTTCGATCTGAGGTTAGCTTTACAAAAATGACAACTTATTTGACAGTTCAAACGACAATTGACAATGAACTCAAGGCTGTAGACTGTTGGTGACATATAAAACAGAATTCACCTACTAAGAAATTGTCAAATTTGAGAATCCATCTTCTACGAAAATGTCAAATTTTGTTTGTGTAACCAGCGTGTCTGCATCTGCGCGACCTCCACAAAGTTTACAGCCTTGAATGCTCGTTCATTATTAATGTCGGCGAATTTACAGTTGGTTCAAAATAAATGCAAATCGATTAGATATTTGGCAGGTGTTTTTATTATTTGGTTTTGACAGTTTACACTGTTGTGTGTCATCCGACTCTACCACCATCATAAAGTTGAATAATTAATAACGTCATTCTGACTCAGAGTTAAAACTTGTAGAGACTGTGGGTCTGTAAACGAAGTTTTAGTTAGTATTACTTTGAGAATTATTGAACTATCATCAGTATCGTCACTCCTTATTCAGTATTTGTGTATCTCTTTATTTGCAAAAGCTTCTCCCCTACGCAGCAAATATACATTCAAATATGGCGCTCTTATAGCGTCTTAAAATTCAAGCGAAGCTGTCATCACTACATGATCTATTACAATTTTCGTAGCCATCTTACGGCACTGCACTTTCATCAGTCTCATTTTCTCTTTATCCATTCTTGTTCTGCCGGGAACATTACATTACAAACCCATAAGGTAAAGGTTTCAATTAATTAATTTTCTCAATAAATTGTTTCCAAATCCAATTTCTAAACTGTATCAATAACTAATTCGAATCAATTGCAATTATCTGATGCACGTATTCAATTTCCATTCGTATTTTGAATGAATTTGAACATCTTTCGTCAGAAAAAATGGTGGAGCTGTGAAGCTAATGAGTTTTTTTTTCTGTTCAAATGGTTTTTTAGGTCATTGAGGAACGGAATTCTTTCGACAAAATCAATCGATATCCTACAACTGAAGCAAAATGTTCCACGGAAATAATTTTGGATTGTGAGTATTATGTGTCAGAATACGTTTTTCTAAATTTATTCCAAGTTTTTGACTCCATTCGCGAATGCAAACGAAATAATTCCACTGTTCAGTTTCAAGACTGTGTCGTCCATTTTGAAAATTTTACTTTTAATTTTTTGAATATTTAGCAATCGGAGACCTTTTTCTCCAGTTGCAAACAGAATCATTACTTCACATTCTGGATCAAGCAAAAGATCCGGATTTAATTCGTGTTTGAAATTTACAACGTCACCGTCGTCACTTACGCGTTTGCACGCGAAGGTTAAATGCTTGCAAGTATAAATCAATAAAATTACGAGACAGTCAAAATCGATTGCTATTGAATTGAAATTGTTTCAAGTGAATTATGGTGAGGCACTGTAGTCACTGACAATGTAGTCTATTACAGAACACATTTTTTTCGTTTTTACGGCTGCTTTATTTTGACATTAGCATAAGAATGTCACAAATGATTTCTTCTTCAATTATACTTCAACTGAATCCGGAGACAAGTCTCTTGGAACAGTATTTGGATTATCGGCAACTGCTTCAGTGTTTCAGATTTTGTTATCTGTTTAACTTAAGATTCATAATCAAAAGCCAGACGAGACCACAGCCCATTCCAATAATATTCGTCTTTTTCGTTAAAGTTTTCGGCCACCCAGAGCAGAAGGTCAAGAACAATATGGCGGTCAACGAGTCTATCCAAATCAGTTTCAATATCCAGACTTTCAGTCTCGTTTCGAGCCGAGACGAGACTTTGGCGGTCCACGACGAGAATTCGGTGGTCCAAGAAGTGGACAACCGAACGGTTTCGTGAACAAAAATTTATACGACAAAAATATGCCGCCCCGGTTCAATTCGTACCAGAAGCCTGAATTGAAAAACGAATTCATGACAAAGGAAGACCGTGCTAAATTGCAAAGTGAGAAGGCGAAAAATCCAGGAAAGGGTCTCGAAGCACCGAAATGGGACAAATTGGATCCGTTTGAAAAGAATTTCTATGTACCTCATGCGAATGCGGTGACTCGAACTGAAGAAGAGATCGCTGATTTTAGAAAGAAATTGGAGATCACCGTAATGGGTAGTAGTGTTCCGCAACCGACACAACAATTGGAAGAATCGAATTTTCCCGAATCAGTTATGATTGAAATGAAAAAGCAAGGTTTTACGACGCCAACTTCCATCCAAGCTCAAGGCTGGCCAATTGCTTTAAGTGGCCGTGATATGGTTGGTGAGTACAACGATTTTGTTAATTTGATTTTCCTGAATGCTTAGAAACTCCATAAAATGGCTGCCGCGTTCTTCAACCCTTCTAATAAATTACTTGCCTCTTTATAGGTATCGCACAGACTGGATCGGGAAAAACATTAGCATATATGCTACCGGCTATTGTCCACATTCAAAATCAGCCTCGTTTACAACGCGGTGATGGACCGATTGTATTGGTGTTAGCACCAACAAGAGAATTAGCCCAACAGATACAAGCTGTAACACATGACTATGGCCTTAATTCGAATCCCCTCATTAGGCACACATGCATTTTTGGTGGTTCGCCAAAAGGTCCCCAAGCTAGGGATTTAGATCGCGGTGTTGAGGTTATTATTGCAACACCGGGACGTTTGATCGATTTTCTTGAACGTGGAGTGACCAACTTACGACGATGCACATACCTTGTACTCGACGAAGCTGATCGTATGCTTGGTAAGTGTGATAGACATTTTGACTTTACACCATCCGCTTTAATGCTTTAATGTTTTCCTTTTCCACTTTTAAGATATGGGATTCGAGCCACAGATTCGGAAAATCATTGAACAAATTCGACCAGACAGACAAGTGCTTATGTGGTCAGCTACTTGGCCCAAGGAAGTGCAGACTCTGGCCGAAGATTTCCTTAACGAGTACATTCAAATAAACATTGGTTCGCTAAACCTGGCGGCCAATCATAACATTCGTCAATTTATTGAGATCTGCCAGGAGGAGGAGAAGGAAGGTAGAATCATCAATTTGCTGCGCGAAATTGCTGCCGATCGAACAAACAAAATCATCGTTTTTGTTGAAACCAAGAAGAAAGTCGAGGACATATTGAAAAGCATTCGCCAGGAAGGATTTGTAAGTGAAAATTCACGTTCTATCCACGCTCATTATTGACATTGACATTTTGTTGTTGTTGCAGGCCGCAACCTCGATTCATGGAGACAAATCCCAACCTGAAAGAGATTTTGTGTTAACCGATTTTCGAACGGGCAAATCGTCAATACTTATTGCAACAGATGTAGCTGCCCGTGGCTTGGACGTTGAAGATGTAAAGTTCGTAATCAATTATGACTACCCCAATTCATCCGAAGATTATATACATCGTATTGGACGAACTGGACGTTGCCAGCAATCAGGTACAGCCTACACATTTTTCACCCCAGGAAATGCTAGGCAGGCACGCGAATTGGTGAGCGTTTTGGAAGAAGCTGGTCAGCATCCTTCAGGTGATCTGTTAGAAATGGCTCGCTTGACCGGTGGTGGAAAAGGTCGTAACCGCTGGCCGACTCGTGCCAATCCTGTGCCAATGGGTAATCCAATGAAAAATTCATTTAACAACTACGGTAACAATCAATCCGGTAAAGTTATGTACCCGAAAAACAATTGGCAAGTGCGGCCGGACGGAGCCAATTCGGGGAATGCAAACGATAAGCCAGCCCATTGGAAGCATCCACAACAAAACCGACAAGTTAACGATGGCAGTTTCAACACATGGAGGAATTCGGATAGTGATCGCAATTTCACGAAACCTAATCTGGGTCCAAGGTTCCAACAGTACGACAATAACAACGTTGATATGCAACAAATGCAATATCGTCAGCCTCGACCAAACTATCAAGGTCGAAACAATTTCGTTAGAGCTCCGAATTCATTCAACATGAATCAACAACAAGGCGGATATCAGGGTAATTCTGACTGCACACTTTAATCTATTATGTCTATCTAATTCAATCTTTGTTTTTGCTACAGGAAATCGACCATTTTACCAATCACGTACACACAATCCACAGAACCGACCATACAATCCAAGCTATCAACGCAATCAATACCATCAAAGTGGTGACCAGGTGAGCGGCGAGTCGTCGCCGAACAATCAAATCGATTGTTACACTGGTCCAGCCAATGGTGACGAGATTGCATCCAACGCATATCCAATGAATGGTGCCGCTTATCCAGCAGCCAATTCTCCGCAATCTGCTCCAATGTATGCAACTGGTCCTCCTCCTTCGACTGCCCAGTACATGGTTGACGCAGGCGTTCAAAACATTATTGGTAAGTACCGAGTACCGCAAGCATGTTTATAGACATACGGTTTCAGTTCATTTTATGTTATGTGTCCTACGTCAATTTGCGATTTCTGTTGTCAAAAGTAATTAAAATAAAGTCGGTGTGGCGCATCAGCAAAAATGCTGTGTGCTACATGCATATAAATGATGTCGCTGTGGCCAGCGAACATAATTCGTTCGATGTGTGAAATGCGATGTGTTCGATGTGTGAAAGACGATATTGGATGTTGAATTCCAAACAGCTCAGTGCATTAATTCATTAAGTTTCTCGTACGTGAATGAGCTCTACAAATGGTTCTACAAAAGATATCATTACAGGAAGTCGATTCTTCCAAGGTTCGCGTGGGATCCCATCGGGACAGATGCCACCACCACAACAAAGTAATCCGTGTGGTTATCAAAATATGCCTGCTGCACCATCGGGTAAGGACTTAATTATTGTTAATTTTGACAATAGAAATGGAAAATTTTTGTCGAACTCGTATCGCGTAAGGTTGTTATGGTTGTTTTATGTTCTTTATTTTTTTATTATTGTTATGTACACTAATATAATATCAATAGCATCAATTGCAGTCGACTTTATGAACGATAATAAAAGTCGCATTTGAATTGTATGAAACTATACGTGACATTGTGTCGAAAGAGAATGCAACTATCTATATCTATACTGTCAATGCAACCGATTTTCTCCTAAAGTTGTTAACTTATTTACTTGTTAGCGTAAACAGCAAGGCTCGTATTGCCACACATGATATGAAATATGACATGGTCGGATTCAAGGGTGTGATTTAAGATGAGATAGTTAGAGAGTACAAAGGGTCGAGGCACATGGTATCACTTGAATAATCTCTCTTTTCTATCACACGGTTAGAATGGTTAGATCTAGTGACAATGATTTTGTTACAAATTTCATTCCACTCCGATGCTTGGAATTTATATACGAGGGAGAAACAGCAATAGCGCAAATTTTTGTACATACGTAAAGGATGTATTGTCCACTCTATTAGATGTTAATGGTAGATAAATGGTGGGGCCAGTGTATTCTAGCAAAAATTTAGGTAACGTCCTTAGTTTCAAATTGTTCGAGTACCTCGCAATGGACTTAAAGAGGAGAAATGACAAGTTCAATGTAAATCGATATTTACGACAGTGACTAACATTCTAAAGCCAGCCAATCTAAGAAATTTTAGCTTTGGGGACATCCATAATGACGTCCGTAATTCAATACTGTCCGACAAAGTAAAAACTCGATAAATACGCATTCGGAATTTATTCCCATACCCTATTAAGGGTTGCATTTGGAGTGTCGGTCATACATTTGACACTTCATATTTATAGAGTTGTCAATGATTTATGACCTGTATGGCAACACTGAATTGCAGACTTCCTTTATGGATGTACCGGAACATTGTGCCCTTTTCGATATTTTCAACATTTTCTAGTGTCTAAATTTTCAAAGCACAATCAAAACCTCAAAGAAATTAAAAAAATAAAATTCCATACTATTGCTGGCCGAATTAATCATTATAAACTGAGATGCAGAGATTACGAACACGTTGGTTAGAGTAGATGTGATGGATTGTTTACATATTTTTTTGCTCTAACCAATGACTTCATATGGATCATCTTCAAGGACGTTTGAAATGCCATCCACGTTCAAAAAACATACAAATGAGTGAACGAAACCTTTAACGAAACTTAATTGAGATTTCGTCTGAAAGTACCGTAACTTGAAGATGATCTATATGAATGAATGGTACTCTCCCGGTGCCTAAACTATTTTTTTAAATTCTGATTCGATATATCAGTCTTTTACTTGCTACTCGGAAGCAACAAGAACGCTTAAATGAGAGACAAAGAAAACTGAATCGGAGTCGGAGTCGGAGTCCGAACCATCTCAACAAATTTTGGACTAAATTTCTCATAGTACCCGAAAATACAGGCTAACCTATTCAGTGTATAAACTTACCGATAAACTTTAAGTTTCATCTTGTATTTGATATTTGTATTAGTCTACAATAATAACTGTGTTTGTCTGATGGTTGTGTCCTTCCTCTATGTTTTAAACTACTTTTTAAACGATTGGTCAACCCGTTGACCTTGTTGTGGAAACAAAATTTATTTGGCACCAAACGAACGCATCATGATCCGAATAATACAATTTTCTTAACTAAGTATTTTTGTCGTAAATTTTTCAGGTCCTTATGGACAGTACCCATCACCATATTATCCATACACTCCACCAGCAGCAGCTGTTCAACAGTAAGCGTGCGTTAATCGTAATTTCAAATTTATTATTATAATCAATTATTTAGTTCTTATTATTACGAAGAAGAGAAAAAATTTAATAAAAAAAAGAGAGAAGAGAAGTTCTTACACTAATTAACCCTTATAAATACCAATCACCAATATGAATGTATACACAGTATTTCTATATAAAAAAAATGTAAATGATTAACGACTTAAATCAATGAGGAAATAATTACGATCACAAAGTAGATAAGAGAAAAAAACCATCCACACGAAAATATATACAATTCCCGTAAAACAAATCAAGCAATACACATAAATTGATCGGAAATGAAAAGCTTACCGACACAAAGAAAGAGAATGAATCAGAGAAATTGTTTTTTTAAAACAAAAATCTGTGATTGAACGTGTACACATCGTCTGTTACCCCCGTTCAAAGTGTCAAAGTAAAAAACATTTTTTATTTTAAATAAAAACAGAGAAAAAGGTATTGTTTGTGCCGAAGGAACTATTCAAATCATACCGAATACCCGTTTTGTTCAGATTATGTCGTTTGTTAATGTGTAAAATTCATTATTTTAATCAAAAGTTCAATTCTGTTACTTTTTGTACAACGACGTAAATTTGTATCGACAACAACGTGTATATCTTTATATTTGACCGAATATTTATTTATTTTCATTTTGTTGTTGTTTTTCAATTAACTTGAAATTAATAATTCTCCGTGTACGTGTGTGGTGATTTGTACAACTCACTTCTGTTTGAATTTTGTTGATCTCGAAAAAGTAAAAGTTAAAATTTAAGAAACGTAAATTAGGAGTGTTGACAGGCATTGGAATATTTAATTTTGTTTTAGATTATTTTTGGAAATATTTTTCCTTCGCTATACGACGCGTGTCTCTGTTAAAATATTTTATTTCAAAACAGCCAAAAAAATGACAATTTCATTTGATGAAAGAAGTTAAACCGAAGAATTGTCTGCAGAAATTGTTGCATTAATCATATTTAAGTTTACATTTTAAACAGGCAGAAATGCAACATCTCACAAACTGAAATATTTATGTTAACAAAGAAGTTTCTGCATCGAAAAATTGAGGTCAATTATCGACAAATTTCCTAACGCGTTGTCGTATTTAAATAAAATTCAGTCAACAATGTCTCGCTTATTTACGTGTTCAAAATCAATTGTAATATTTCCTCATTAACAATTTTTGAATTAATCATTTTCCTAATCGTAATAATTATAATTGCTTTGTTGTTAGAATCTAGAAATTTTCAAAAAAAAATCAATTTTCCGAATACAAAATTATAATTTAAAATTTATTGTAAATATTAATTCCTTTGGATTTATTAATTATTATTAAAAACCTAAATAATTGAGAATGATTTAGAAGAACAAGCAAAATGACATTTTATTTTTCAAGTAAAAGAAAAACGGAGAAAAAACGAATTAACAAAAAAAATCCATTTATTTCTGAATGGCTCGGTGCAGTGAATATAAATAATCGTATAAACATACTTTCATGATATGAGTAAATGATGTGACTTGATAAAAATGCAAATGATAAACAAAAACAAATGAATTTACCATTTAAAATGAATTTTAATTCCGAATCACAATTTTCTTAAAATTAAAAGAAGAAGAAAAAAACAAAATTAATAAATGCAGTGGAGCGAAGCTTAAAACAAACAATAAAACGCAAAATTTTAAAAATATTTCTTTTCTTAGTTTCTCGTCTGTGTGACTTTATTAAAAAAAGGAAAAATTAAATGAAAAGTGGAATACAAAATGTTAACAAACTTTTAGTTTTCAACATATATAAGTGCATTAGTAATATATATAGATCATGTAAGGTTAACAACTTTTTTTTTGTTCAGTTCAATTCCTATAAAAAATTTTTGTTTTTAATTGTTCGTTTCGATTAGATTACACTCTTTTTAAAATGACAAAATGATAAGCTCTAACAGTGAATGGTCCTAATTACTATAAAACAAGAAATATTAGAATGGTTAGCATGATTAGCAGTTTTTCATTTTTTTTCTATTAATTTTTAGTTTCAAATAGCATGTTTGACTCTCATGCATAAAATAGATCCTTCGAATCGACTAAGGTTTACTTTTTCACAAGAAAAAGAAGAAGAACAAGAAATGACATTGATTGGAAAGATAATAATTTTAAAAATTAGGAATTTTCTTTTTGCGGAAATTGCTACGTGTTTAATTTCAAAAATCGAATTATCTCACAAGACATTTCAGAATTTTTGGTTTGAAATGTCGGGAAAAAGAATTATTTTACGAAAAAGTGAAAATCATCTTATATCATCCCACCGATAATATATTTACATACAAGAAGAAAGAAGAAAAACATTTTTGATTCTGTGATGTGTGTCTTGTTTAATAATTTAAATTAAATTTAATAAAATGCAAATTGGTTAGTTAATTTTTCAACGAAATTCTTGAATTGGTGTAAATTTGTAACTTCGACACGTAGTTCTTCGACTTGAATCGAATATACCTTACCAAAAAATGATCACACTCAAGATTTCCGAAAATTTGGGTCATATGTTTTAAATGAAACTGATTGTCTGTATCTCATGCAGAATTTTGTGTGATTTAGACGATTTCTATTTTCTTTCCCTAGCTCAAGTCAAACTCGTTTCATATTTATTGGTTCAAAAACCTTGATTTACACCAATTTTCATCTGCATGGCCTCACGTTTCTCCTTTGATTGATAGCTAGCTTTTCCACAAAACGTAAAAATGATCTTCAGCCATTTTGGAAGTTCGAATCTAGAATAATTCAATGTCTTTTGGTTTCAACTGAAGTGACAAGGATGACATTGGTCGTCGAAAAAAAAAATCGTGTTTTTCGAATATAACTCGATAATGAGTTTGGTAGAGTTTTTTAGCTGTCAATAGCAGGGAGGACTTTTCGCCACACATTCATATTTTCATGTTCACCAAATTATGTTTAAATTAATTTATGAAACAAAGTGAAAAGAGACTTCGGCTATGAATGAAAGAATAAAAAAATTAGAACTTTTTTAGTGAGAGAAAAGAAACAAATCAAAAAACCAATAGTTAAAGTAAAAGAAATTAAAAACAATTTTTACACTTTGTAAAGATTAATTGCAATTTATGATTATTATTATTATTCTAGTTAAGCATACTCGACGGTAAAAACATAAATATCGACGGTGAAACAGGAATTATAGTTTTTCTAAATGAAATTAAATAAGAAAATGTCACATAAGCAAAAAATGTTTTGTGAATGATTACACAAAAAAAAATACAAAATTTAAAACTAGAAACATTTTCAGATAAAAGAAAATAAATTTTAGGTGATAACATTCTGGATTAACATGCAACGAATTCCATTGTGAAAAAAGAAGGAAAAAGAATGAAAAGTATAAATAGACGAAAAAATTCAGATAAAAGATTTTTAATGTCGAAACATTTGTTTTGTAGACACACCCGACGCGAATGGATTGAATTAGAAAACTTTTTTTTAAACAAAAATAAAAAATGAGTTCTTTTTTAATGAATAGAAAACCTTTTGCTACAGTATTCAAAATATTAATTGTTAAGTGAAAATAATAAATGAAATGAAAACGGAAATAATATTTAAAATTATCGCAGACTTCCTATTAATTTTCCTTATTTTTTTTTTTGTTTAGAACGAATTACGCTGATTATTATTTTTTGTTAGGAAATATTTATTAAAAAAGTGAATGAATTTTGATGGTAAATCTCATTACCATTGAAATCATCTATACTTTTTTACGCACGTACAATTTAGAGTAAAGCTTACAACAAATAAAAATTAAAATTTCATGAAGATTTTTGAAAAAAAAAATCTTTTTATTGCTTAAGAACACGATTAACACGTGTTTTCCGTCAAAACAAATTGACTACACTACTAAAAAAAATCTATAACGTCTGTGATAAACTAAAAATATTTATTTTTAACTAAAAGAACAACTTCAATGAAAAGTTTTTTTTTGAAAAAAGATAACGAAAATGCGCTATGAAATTTTTAAATGAAAAAAATTAATTATTTTAAAACTCGAAATAATTTATATAAAAGCAGTCATTGAAAAGAAGAAACCTAACACAAAATCAAGACAAAATCAAGATTGTGTTGCGAGATTTAATTTTTTGTTAAATTTATTTTTCTCGATAAATTACACGATTTAATGTAATATGATCAAAATGAATCTCACAAAAGAAAAATTCATTTTTTTATTAGAAATGAACCAAAAAAAAACTTATTGTCAAAATATTGCAAAAACGAAACATTCAAAATCGACAATACAATAAGTGGAAATTTTTTTCTGGGATGAAGAAGAAACTAGTTCCTTTTTTTTAATTATCGTAAAACAAAAGCAGAACTAATGAAAAACGCGTGTTTTGTTTTGCTATAAGTCGTTTGAACAATTGCTAACGAAACATTTGATGATTAATTTATATAATTAAAATGAAATTATTGCCATTTTTAATGTAATATTTCTCAAAGAAAACTCCTGTCTTATATCGATGGATTATGCTACATATATTATTTCTGGTGCGTCACCGACAACTTCTAAAATATTTCTGTGCCGTATATAGTTACAACATAAATTTGTGCCTTGTGAAAACTTCCAAAATTTCTTTTTACATTGCAGTCTCATTAAACCTGTCGGTAAGGTGGTCAACAGTTTTACTTTTTCCGATTCTTTTAAATCTGATTTTTATACTGTGTATCCACTTACCTTCTAACCATACCATCTCTCGACTGGAAATGAAATGGTTGTGGTTCATACGAAATGTTTTTTAGGTATTTCTGTGCCATACAAATGTCTTATCGATTGTATTCGATATAAAGGAACGAACCAATTCGTTACTCAGAGAATTCCATTGGCGCATATAAATAGAACCATTTTTGGCACATATATGGATATATGTAGCAGTGAATTTAGTGAAACAAAATATCAGAAACAAATTTTAAGTACGGAATTTAGTTAAAAATGATTTTAAAAACCAAACGGAATGTAAATCCTCCAAATTTTGTTTTAAATAGATTTTCTTGATTAAATCGAAAAGAAACGTTAGCTCGATGTTCGTTTAAGAGAAGAAAAGTATAAGAGTAAATTCGAACGAACCAGTGAGAGACGTTTATTCAATTCATATCCCCCCATCAGATTTAAACTTAATTAACAGCATAACTAAAGCAAATTATCTGTGATATTTTCACGAGTATAACATTAAATGATATTTAATGACATTAAAAATGACATTTTTTAAAAGAAGAAAAGAAAACAAAAAATATTTTTCGTCTTTTTACCTCGAATGAAATATAATTCCTTTTTATATTACATTACCAAATATATTATTCCTATTTTACTGAAAAAAATTATTATTTTTTGTTAAATAATAAATTAGCAATCAAATGACGATAATTATGAAAAAACAATACCAAACAAAAAAAGGCTAGTGATTATATTAAAAGAAGAAAAAAATTAACGATATTTTGAATAAAGTAAATGAAATGCAAATATTTAAAAAAAGTGAAAAGAAAAAATAATTGAAAACAACCTGCAATTCAAACATTTTTACTTATATTGAAAAAAAAATGAAAAATAAAAGAAAACAAAGAAAATGACTGTCGCATATAAAAACGCTAATTAATTACTTGATCAATAATTTCATTAGTTGAAAAAATATTAAAACGAAAAATTGTTTTTAGTTGAATTTATATGAAAACTAAATTCAATTTACAGTGTGAGAAAACACAGAAGTAACATTTTCAACGTTATTGAATCCAATGTAGTCCACATGAAATATCTACATTATTACACACACATATACACATCATGTGTCTGTACAATAACGTGGATATAACAAGTTGGAATGAATAATACATAAATTGGATTGAAATTGTCCGTTCTTGTAATTCTCAATCTGTAACTAAAAAAGATGAAAAAAACTGATAGCAAAAGATTTAAAATATTTATTAAAAATCATATTACAAATTTGTAACTAAAAGCGTGGTTTTTAGGGCTTTTAACACCAATTTTTAATTACACAAAAAAATTATAAAATAAAAGCAAATGAAATTCCATGAAGAACAAAAAATGATAAAAAAAATCGTTTTATCTGAGCAATCATTGAATCAATGGGCATTTTACTAAAAAGAAAACAAACAAAACAAAATTTATAATTACGTCTTACGTCAAACAGTATAGTCGACAAAACATTTTATTTATTGTTTCCGCGGACAATTCAAACTTCTTTAATTATTTAGATCTTCGGTTTAGTTATTCATTGATGATATAAATGAAAAGAATGTTTACATTAATTTAACTTCAATAAGACAAGACAACATTATTAAAAGCGAATAACAAATTCCACAAATAATTAAAAAGAAGAAGAAGAAGAAATGAAATAAAAAGCTCTACGTGCATTAAAAATTAACACAAAACTAGACAAGAGAAAAAAAAATAAAGTAAAAGAAAACTCATTTTAATTTTGTTAATTGTAAAAACAATTTGTTGAGTCTCATCAATTTGAAAATATTTTTTTTTTCCCAATTCTAAGATCGAATTAAATCTTCAATAATTTCTTTTCCATTAAAACGAATTCGAAATTCTCAATTTAATTTTTATAATTATTTTCATTATAATCGTGCGTTTTGTAGATTTAATTAAAATATAATCTATACAAAACTACAAAAATTTGTGTTTTAAAATCCAATTCGTACCACAGAACATTATGCATTCACACCGTTGTCCTTGGTCTGTATCCTCTCCTCACTCAAAAATTTCTGATTTTCGATGATCAAATAGGGCACCCATTGCCGCAATTGTGACTCTTGGTAGCCAATCCGGACCTAGAAATATTTTTGCATAAAAGGTTAGCATGTTAAAAGTGCCACCAATCGGAACAGAGATGTAAATTATATATTTGACAGGTCTTAATCTTAACATAGAGATGATTCTCTGAAAGCTTGAACTTCTTAGGTGAGTAATCGTTTGGTTACATCCCTGATTAGCAACGAAATTATCCTTCATGTCTTCGGCACAAATTTCAGAATTTTTCGCACTTCGTTCGGGCTACAACTCACGAAATTGATAAAAACCATCGTCCCAACAAGTATGTAGCTATTACAAATTTATAAGTAGATTACAGCAGAGACTATGTAAATATATGCGGCGTCTTCGGCTCTCACGCCTCAACATCGAACACATGTATACTTTTCAGGGCTGATGCTCGGTAAGTTGAAGGTTGTGAGTTCGTGTCTCACCCGTGCACATCAAAATTTTTATTTCAAATCCGATTCGATTCTAGTATTTCTAAGCTGAAAATTAAAAAGAATTCGTCGCGGAATATAGCGTTTCACTAGAAAACGTGTATACTTATTTACATACTCATCTACTATTGCATCATAAGCTTTGAAATAAATAACGGAATTAATGATGATTTGGTCACATGTTTGTCATATGAAACAGCGAGTTCCTGAAGAAGAGGTGAATAGTCGACGATTCTTCATGAACCTCATGAACTCACCTTTTCTTCAGGAAGTGGTCATTTCTTGTCGCCTTTTTAACATTTCGTCCAAGGAATATTCCCTTCTCCAACATGATGAAAAACAGTGATTTCCTGAAGAAATGGCGAGTTCTTGAAGAATCGGCGACTACTTACTGCTTCCTCAGAAAGTCGTCGTGCAATGTGCAATGTTTCTAAAAGGTTAACACCACCCCAAACACTTCGACATAAAATATATGTGAATAGCGTGAATAGTGTCACACCCGTGGTCACTCCACGGGATAGCCCATTTTAATATTGACAATTATTTTACTAAATTTGGTGAATTTTATTTTAGTAAAACTTAGTGAAATATTTCTCAATATTGGGCCCTGGGCCAAGCCAACCAACGACTTCAAAAGTCAGTTGATTTCGGAAGAGGAAAATTAATTTACAAATAGTTTCCCGTCTGAAAGATCTGACATTCCTGACAATAGCATATTTACATTTTATACAATAGCATATTTACACGTCTGACCATCAGGATTGAGAATTCTTTATCCATTCTTTACATACCTGTCTATGTAGGTTTTTTCTGGTAAAAATGTGAAAAATAAACTATTGTACTGCTGTGTCCAGTAAAGAAGGCGACTTGTCTTGTCGTTTGATTGCCCTCATCATCTACTTCTAAGCGCGATCTAACGGATTGTCACTTTCATCTTTGTCAACTTTTTTTTAAGTTTTTGTATCGGTTGTATAGTTTCTTATTTACAAGGTAGCTGAATGTCTTCTTGCTTATAGCGGCGTGAAAATAGATTTTTTTATGCTACATCCTAAGTTTGATTTGGAAATTATCAAGGCACATCACATACACATCAGTTTTGGTAACAACGAGGGCAACAATAGAAAATCGGGTGACTATAATGTGATGAGCGACACGTATTCAAGCTGGAATTTTAAGTTATTACTGATTGAGTGAAAGGTATGCTCTTTATTCATTTTAGTTAATTTTGTTGATTGAGTTTACTTCATTATTCTACACATCTTATTGGAGTGTTTACCTTGAAACGGCCATCCATCAATAATAAATGAACACCTCTAGGTCTAGCTTACTTCCTCTTAACGTCCAATTTATGCTAAAACAAGCGAAGTAACAGATTTTGTACCAATCGCTTGGCAATAATATGTTCTTTATTCAAAAAGAGCGAAAAAAGACTACATTGTGAGCCAGCAAAAACAATCTTTATAACAATAAATATTAATTGACAATATTTTTAAAAACATCAGTTACGTATTTAATGATTACATCGCAGAGGGTCTGTCGTTTCTAAAAGGGGTAATATGAATTTTTAACAAAAACTGAACTTTCATGTAATGCTTCTCACTACTTTAAAAGGCTGTTCGAAAAGTTTGTGTGTGTATTTCGACTTTTAGTGCTAAAATATAGAGAGAGTTTTCATATTCTGGGTACAGGTGTATAAAATAGGTTCCATGAGCTTCAAGAAAAACTCCACTGCTGATAGATAACACATCATTCGGCCTGGGGGTTGTTAAATAAAACACCGCGATTATGTTTATGCTCATAAATAAATTTTTATTTCTTTTTCTTTAATTAATAAAAAGTTATTTACAGGTTAGGTATATGTATGTAAAAATAATAAGAAGAGAAAGAAAAAATTGAAAAATATTTCTAAAATTTATTTAAACAAAAAAAAAATTGATTTGTGTCGTTCGATCAGTTTGAATACTTCGTGAAAAAATCATTACTTTGATTGCGTTGAGAATATTTTTGTTATTAGAAATACACATTTTCGGTAATTGTTTAACTAAAAGGAACTTAAAATGTTAATTGAATTAAATAAGATTTTTTTTTTGTTTGCAATATCAGAAATATATTTTGTGTTTTCCTTTTTTTAAATTAAAATACTTAAGATGGTATACTGTTCTCAGTTTTCATAATTTTTTTTAGAACAGACTTGAGTTTTATTTCCATTTGATTTGATTTTTCTTTAGTTTTCCATGGAAATACTGCTGTTTAAGGAATGTGTGTTTTGTGTTATGTTGAATTACAAATGTTTTTGTTTTTAAATTATTGATTTCAAAATAAATTTTATTGTTAACAATATTTTATTATAATTTTCATTGGTTATTTTATGACAATTTAATGTTCCAGCCGTTGTTTTTCTTTATATTCATTAATTTTAATTAATTAACAAAACTAACTTTACAAAACAAAATATAAATACTAATTTCATTTGTCGATACAATGTACTTCAAGTAAACTTAAAACAAAGAAAAATTAATAAAAACTTAAAAATTATCCAAGGACTAGATAAAGAGTGTTGCCACTATTTTTTTATGATTAATAAAATATTTTACTTCATTGAGTTTAATTAATTTAAAAAAAAAATCAAAATTAGAAAATCTTGATATTATAAGATGGTTTATTATTTATACATCATTAACACTCTCCGATAGGTGTCAGCTGATTTAGACGTTGCTAGGATTAATTTATTTTCGTTTTCCCAACATTTCACGCCATTTTTCAAATTTTTCGATTTCTTCTTGCAGCAATAGTGCTTCAACACATCCAGTGAAAAATTCGGTACCAAAACACTTTGCCCTGTAAAAAAAGCATAGAAAATTGTTTTTGATTAGAACGGTTGAGTGACGGTAGTTTTTAATGTATTCAAAAGACTGATGTCAAAAATTGTTTGCAAAATGTACAGTCCAAAAATCGGTCAAAAAGATGTCGATAGTAAAAAGTTATCGCCTCGTGGGTATTACAGCTGGAAGATCAATATTTATGGAAATATGTCGTCAGTTTTGTATTAGAAATGACGTTATTGATTCCATTGAAATTGATCTCCCAAGCGTTAAAAATCGGGACCCAAAAAAAGTCATTTTTGTGTCAAAGTTTACTTCAGCTGAGCAAACCAGTTGATATGTTTTCATATACATTTCTAGTTAAGTGATGATATACCAATTATATGTGTTGTACCATAAAATAAGCATGTAACTAAGAATGTGTAGGAATACAGATCAGCTGGCTCGAGTAAACACTTTTACAAAATCGAATGATTGGTTTCCATTTTCGAAGTTAAAAATCAAATGTTTCTTCAAAAATGTAAAAACGAACAAAACTTTTCAAAAAAGTAAAAATCAAAAGAATCAAAACCTTAAATTAAATCTAAAATCTAAAATAAAAAAATTAAAAAAAAACTCAAATTAAACGTACCATAAACAAAGCAAAAAAAACTTTAAAAACACAAAATGAAATAATGCGCCCAGCTCTATCTGTGATAGAATTCCAATCGATTGTTATATCGGATGGAATTAAAATGGATGAAACCAAAATATCGATGAACGGCTTGTCGTCGTTTAGAGTGTTTAGATCATTTCAATTTTGTTTTAATACTTTCGATGATGTTGTTTTTATTACACACTTCTTCTCAACGATTCAATGTTACGAAACGATACATAAATTCATCGTAAACTTAGTAAAATGTTTTTTTTTTTAAATTTAATTTTAAATTGCTCTCACATAACCATTAATAACATTTAATTGTTTTTGATTTATTTTTACAATATTAAACATAATTTTTATTATAAAAATAATTTTGATTTAAAGCTCTTTTCTGTGTTAAATAAATTAAAAAATAAATAGAGTTGCCTGTTCTTTGTGTTTGTTTTTACAAAGTATATTTTCATGGGATTGTTATACGAAAATGATTAATATCCCATTTCGTTCAGTGTTTTAAAACAGGAGGTTGACCTCCGTTTACTTGTTTAATGTAGCTTTTAATTTCTTCGATTTCATCTGTTAATTGTAATGAATCTAAACACCCTTTGAAGAATTCGGTAGTAAAACATCGTCTCCTGAAAAAATTGAAATTTAATAATTATTTCTGTTCACACTCATAGTAAATTCGTATTAAGTTGTGGAAGAAAATGGTGCACAATACAAAATAAATTCCAAGTTCGATATGTTCAAACTCAGTGACTCAGCTTTTTTATTACAACTTTAATAATAGCGAAGTGTTAATTCATATATTAAGTTGCACATAAATTATCAGCTAATATATTAACGTTCATGCAAAGACTAATTACTGCCAATCAATGCTGCAAATTGTTTAATTGATGTGTTGGAAAAATCCATTCAGATAGAACATTATGACGACGTGCCTCCGTTAAGAGAAAAATATTTATTGTGAAATGTTTATACCGGTATTTATATCACAGGCAACGAAGGGATCGTTTAATTGTTTTTACGAGAAGAAGGCGGAAAAGAGTCATTTTCCATTATAATTGTTTTACATGGAAAAATGTCAGGAATTGGTTTGCTTGCTGTTTTCTATTAACTTGTGGAAATTTTTCCAGTGTGATTTGTAATGACAAAGCACAAGAAAATGATAATTGCTTTTTGGAAAGTTTTGTTGCTGAGGAAAATTTCATCTGAAACAAATCACCGCAAGAAAAATTACGTTTTCAGATCATAAGACTTTACTGAAAATGTCAAGTTTTCTCCTTAGTGATGTAATATTTTTCCTAATGCATGTGAAAACGCTTTTAGCAAGCTTTAGCAAGTGTAAGGGTGTCAGCCGAAATCTAAAAATCTAATAAATCTAAATAAAACAACCATTTTCCAAAGTAGTGTCGAAAACAAAAAATATATCGAAAACTTTCGAGAACTACTTGACCTAACATCACTCACATCATGTTAACACTTTTCACCTATAGCTTTATGATGCGACCATGCCATAAGAATTATGTTTCGTTGTGTAAGTAACACTCGTAAGTGTAGAAAAATTTTTGGCAAACAACTAAAGTCGCAACAAAATAAATTAAATCGTACGTGTGTCTTCGACTATGTTTTAACATTTATGACATTTCTAAATCTTAATGATCTAAATGACGACACGACACTAAAAATTGTTGATATATTTAATGTCGACAGTTATTATCACGCTTTCAAAGTTAATCTATCTGAAAGTGTTTTTTGTAATTTTGCAATTATTTTTTTTGACGAAAATCAAAGTCCTCTCTCTCCGTGGACCCGCTTGTGAAATGTTTTGTTGAGAAAATTTATGCGAATATCACCATTTATCCGAATAGATGGAAATTTGCCAGCTTCACACAGGAAACAGTTATATATTTTGATATATATATGTAGCTAGGCTATCATATTATCTGACCATAATTTCACACTTCCAGAAGCAGACGAAAAACTAATTGCGAAATTATTTTTTTCTTTCTTTCGCAGCAAAAAAACCATTAGTCAAATGTTTATTATGTGTTAACAGTTTTAGCCGCATGGTTTTAGTGTCTGCTAATTTTACATTTTAATAAAATTTACTTACTTGCAACCTTGATGTATTTCTGGTTCTCTAAACAACTGATAGCAATCCTCGCATATCCTATCTAACCGATAAAATATTGATTTGTTAAATACGCCTTTGCATTCAATTTCAAAGAATGTGCTCCGTTTCGCTAAACTGTGATGTGGCAGGGAATTGAACAATGGTAGCAATACTAAAATTAGTGCCACCGAGATCGCCAGATTTCGGGAACACATCTGTAAATTAAAGAAAATAATTGGATTAAAATATTGAAGTGTTATGAGTGATCGAATTACAATATTATACAAGATGTCTGTTAAGCCGGTCGAAAAAGAAGAATTTTCAAACATTTCAAATTATTCTGATTCATATTTTTGATGATAAATCGCTCAAAATTTTCAACCTTTCGCAGACGTTGTACAATAATTATCAGAAATCGTAAACCGTATTGGAATGAAATTAAAGAAAAGAAAAATTTGGTTCGCGGGTGGGGACCGAACCCACAATATTCAACTTGCCGGGCTGATGCTCAAACTAAGCTACATTGTATCGTATCGGAGCATAACGACTAAATCTGTTTTCTCTTTTGTTTACCTAGTGTTTGATACATAATCCTTTACTTCATTTGTTTAAACATGCATAGATATTGCTTTATGGGTACTAGTCACAGCTTATCGTTTGTTGATTTCATAGTCGTTGATAACAGATAACTAGCCGTTTCTGAAACGTTGATTTGAACTGGAAAGTTGGTCGTAAGTGAATGATGTGCAAGATAGTTAATTGGCATATAATGACGTCGTCGGAAGGATGCGTCGGCTTCAGATTAATATAACATTATATGACGTTAATATTATAACATTTTTGGAGCCATTTCATACCGTATAGCGATTCCATTCAATTCCACTGAATAGAAGAATACTCCGTTTCCTCTATCGTTTACTACATAGATGAATTCATCAGACAACAAACCAATAAATCAAAGATCAAAATGAAGTGAAAAACTGCTGTCCATTACAAACATTAAGCTAAAATTTAAATTGAATTAAAAGGAAGTTCTAAATTATTGTTTTCCAATGCACTTCAATAATAAAGCGGCATTTTCGTTTGAAATTCAATATTATATGTATAACAATAATTACATTTGAAGCACGGAAGCGTGTGTTAACGGATAAGATTTTAAATTATCTTGTAGTCATAAGTGGTAATATATGCAGATGAGTGCGGCCATAAACTATTACACACTTTAATTTTAATCTTTGATTAAATCAATATAAACACTCCATGTGTGTGGCTATATTGCTTAAAAGTCATTATATTATCAACGTTATCGATCGATCTGCAGTCGATCTATGCAAAACTGGATTAACAAGTTTACGTGTTGTTGTGTCTTTTTGTAAATTTATTTTATTAAACTTATTTACAGTTCCATTTGCAATAAATTATTCAAAACCGCGTCGATTTTTTCTATAAAATAATGAAATGTCAAAAAATCACATTTATTTCACTTTTCATCTGAAATAAATTATCTGATGTGTATCAACAGCACCATCAGAAACTAAAGTATTGGCTTTCTATACATATCAAAATTGCGGAAATGACAAACTGCCGACCATATCAACTAAAGTGTTTATGCAGTGAATTAAGCGAGGGA
The DNA here is from genome assembly GCF_014529535.1 of Bradysia coprophila. NCBI lineage: Eukaryota > Metazoa > Arthropoda > Insecta > Diptera > Sciaridae > Bradysia > Bradysia coprophila. The sequence continues at coordinate 579,962 of NW_023503616.1, forward strand.
AAGCTTTTTCCATTATTGTTTTTTTTTTATCATCTTACGTAAGGAGATGTCTGTCCCTTAAGAGTCAATAATTGCTATTGCACAACAGTCTATCAAGTGATTGAATTGATTTTTTGTTTATCGAAATTTTATAGATTGGACTCACACGATGGACACGTGCAGTAACTTGTAAAGGCATTAATAGGTTTGCGACGCATCTGTTACAGTTTTATTGACGCGTAGTTGATGATAGTATAGTAACACTGATAAGTAATACGCAAATAAACGGAACTAAAAAATCCTTATCTCTTCGAATATTAACCTTTTTTTCTGTCTGACGAATTCGGAATTCTTTTCCCGTTCTAGACTCAATTTAATTCAGCTTCAGTTATATGAACGGCTATGAATAGAATGCACGATGTATGGTAAAAACCTGAACTGAACACATAATGCCAAATAGTTCCTGTTACTGATTTCATTTCCATAGCGCGTAAATCTTTCTTCATTCGAGGACATATATTCTCGCTTCTGTTTTGAATCTTATTAGGAAACAAATAAGACAATTAAAATTGAAGCCAATTTAGATATTATAAAGTTTACTATTACCGTGCGTCACCTCTATAAAATCATACCATATTCAACGCAAGCCACTTATACCAAACAATCAATTTAATTTTAAAACAAAGCTATTGATCTTTTACAATTTATTGACAACATTATAATACGAATAATGATGTTATTGTATGCTAAACAAATAATGTCGCCAAAAGACGACCGGCGTTATTTGTACATAATTTGTACGATGATATTAGGTAAGAATTTCAGATAAATACGGTTCTTTTAGCTCATGAGATAGAGTTAATTATTAATTATACGAAACCTTGTCAAAGATGTCTATGTCGTTTTATCATGTTCATCTATCAGCTATCAATTTAATAGGTTGAAGTGTTTACGAGGTATAAAGGATTTGGAACATTTATACCGACACTATAATTTCATGCAGCACCCATATTCAAGCATTTATTAATGTTATCTGTATTTCTTAAGCTGTTCATCGTTGCACAACAGGGGATTGTCATTCGTTAGCAGGTAGTTTGGTAAGTGTAAATATGTTAGGATGATGCAACTTTATGGCTGTTGTCTCCCTTAATATTGAGATAATAATTTTTATATTTTATTGACAAAAGTGATGATGCAATATCATTTTATGTGACGGTAGAAAGGTCTATTTTTGAGAATTTTCGGTAAATTTTGGTAAATTCATTAATTTTTTGGTAAATTTCGGTAATTTTAAGTAGTTTCAGTAAATGAGTTTCCCAATGAAAGACCCTGCATACGATCAGTTTTATACGCGAAAGCTTTGCCGGAAGACAACTTTTTCGTCAATTATGGTAAAAATAGTGTCATTCGATAGAGAAGCAAAATCATTACATAAAGTAATGCTTGCTCACTTGCTTAATTGATAAATGAATTAAAATTGAAAGATGCCTCCCGTAATGAAATGTCACTTAAAATTGATTTCTACTCACTTCTTTTTATAGGTCCCAGAATCTCAATAGAATTACTAAATCTCTATTCAACACGTACGAAAAAAAAAGATTTGTGAATTTGGTCCTTCAAATATAAACTAACCGAAACTGTAGCCAAGATCGTATCTATTAGCGTAATATAGATCATAAACTTTTACAGCGTAACACTACATAAAAATTGTACACACTTACGTTGGTGACTATAAAAACTCGATTACAACATAAAATAAGATTTACGCGATCATATTACGATGCTCAAATCTCTTTAAAGAACATTTAACTTGACTTTAAAAATTCAGTTCACACAATTTTACAATTTTTCTATATACCTTTAATGCGTACGTACGATTTATATACTGTAATACATACATTGAAAAGCATTCTGAATATCAAATTATCTGTAATAAAGTTTATAATGTTGCCCGTCAAGATAAGTTAATTAGTATACACACCACTTAAAGCATATATAAAATTATAACAAAACTATAAAAAAAAACGGTCTGACGATTAAAACCATACTTCAAACGATTTTACACTCAATCGAAACGAAAATAGAATGTCTTTAACTTCAACAGACAGTATGGTACCACTGAGCTCAGGAGTGTAGTCTCGATTGTGTTGCGCTTTATAAGCAACTTAGCGCGAATATTTTCTTGAAAATTTACACACATGTTGTACGGTTGAATGTTGATATGTATCTTCTGTATAAATGGTGTGCTCGATGCGGTTGATACAAGCAATATAAACTTTTTTTTTTAATAAATTGAGTAATTAATTATGGGTGCATATAAAAATATTGTAAATTGCGCGATAAATGCATCATGGATATATGTATAACGCGTTGTACACATTGAGCGTATATATTTATGACTTAGCCGGTTTTTCTGTTGTTGGTATGGGATATGTTAATGGTTTAAATACGATGCAATAATACTGCAATTGCAATGAGTATACTTTTGTGTGCGAAGGTTTAATTATAGTGGGAATAGTGCAATTATATTCTTTTTCAACTATGAAGTTGATTGCAAATGATTTTTTTTTCTATCTAAACATTTTTCATTAACGAAATATGGAACGAAAATGTAATTGCAATTTTTCGAGCTATTTTCACGACTTTATTTTACACAAAAAAGAAAGTATCTTCACAGAGATACCGATGATAGCGTTTAGTAAAATTCGTATTGGTTTCATACTCGATGCCAGAGCGGAGATCTTGGAAAATGGTGAATATCTGAATCGATTGGTCGATTTAAGTAGAAGGTAATATGGACGGAAAACTGTGTAAGATAGGTACAATCTAATGAACTAAAGCTCTGAATAAGACGAGTTTGAGTGTGAAAGTTTAGGTCAATTTAGGCAAGTTTAGAAAAACAACCTGACCAGCCTTTAACCCTAGTTCCATTCAAACCTTCAGGTCAGATTTCAGGTAACTTTCTTACATATTTTTCAGGTAACCTGTCAAGTATTATCTATTTTAACTACTATTACTATATCCAGGGTACAGGTCAGGTCTGGTCAAAGATGTCCAATGGACATTGTCCGTTTGATATGCAATTCTTTTGACAAGAAATCTATGTTCCATTACTGATGTCATGTTACATGTAAAACATGACATGAAAAACAACGATATAGCAAGACTTTTTTGTGTTTAAAATCAGCTTCCGGATCACATTCTGATCATCAAAGATTATTCATAAGCATTTTGAAAATACTAATTGAAAATGTTACACTGTCATTAACAGAATGCCACAATGTTGATCAGCCAGAAATACATTTACCAAATTTATTATTAGACAAATAGCATCAATGAAAGGTTAATTTTACATTAATCGTAAAAAATTTGCTCACCATTTTCTTTGAAAGATTTTTTTTTTTCTTCTTGTTTTCATTTGTCTAAATACCTATTTCCTGGCGTCTATCGGATCCTACGTCTTATTTTTCTCAGAATATTCATATATCCGCAACAAAGGTACATGAACATTTAATTTTTCAACGCACCAGAAAATATAAAATCAAAATAAAACAACACATTAGTGACGATCTTTTATATCTATAAAGTAAAGCCACAAATTTTATTTTATTTTTATTTTATTTTTTTCTAAGATTTTTCCAAAAATAACTTTTTTAAGTCAGTCAATTCAAGCGTATTTAAACGTATCAATTGAATTGATAAATTCTAATAAAACTGTCTGCAAAATCCACTTTAATTGGATTCAGATGGCAAATTTATTGCGTATATGACTTCCTATTATATTTCGTTTGTGAGCACATTTTATGTGTGTTACAAACTCATGACGTGTATGAATCGAAGATTTTGAGAATTATTTTAGATGAAAATCCAGCTGATTTGAACTTAAAAGAGTATTGTGCATATAATAATAGGACAACTGGACATGCACTTTTCGAAAGTTCGTTAGAAAAGAAGATTTCATCATAAAGGAAACTTTTGTGTGTAAAGAAAACGCAACACTAACAAGGGATGGGGAGTTGTGTTACTACTGAGAGCTTCAAACGTGTAGGTATAATATACATAATCTCGAAATGGAGAAGGCAGACATATTTTAATCGTGATGATGGTCCGGTTTCTTCTATATGACAACATGACACTTATTCAATGAAGTGAGATTCTTTTGAAACCTTCGGGGGTAGTAGTAGATTTCTTGGTTGTTCGGACATTTCAACGAGTGAGAAGTTTCTTATCAGGGCAAGAGTTTTCATCCTACTAGTTAAAGCAACAGTATCCGAAAATGTCATCAGATAATGAATCATCTCCATTTGTAATAGTAGATTACTGTAATAGTATCCGAGGCTTCAGCCCCAGGTGCTTTAACTTATCGAGTTACGATGCATCATTATTAAACCTAATCTCATATCTATCAAAACCAAAATAATTCTATCTATGCGAAATCGAAGAAACTTTGGACTGGAAAAAATTGTCCATTTTACCCATAACAGCTACTTGCAAATGATACTCGGAATGACCTTTTGCAGCAATAATGTAGCGTCCAATTTTTATGTGTACAATAAATGTTTGATAAAACAGAGCTTAGAACGAATATTGTGACTAATTTCATCTCCAAGTAAAGTGAGTGTCGCGATTACGAATAGATAACCTTTTGTTACTGTTCGTTTAATTCTAACAAGAATTTTTCGTTCCATAGCATAAAGCAGATAGCATTGCATAATCGTCCACTTCCATTTTTCGAAGAAGCATTTCGTATTACTATATCAATAAAACGAATTCTGTTTATCTTTTTGAAACGGCTTAATATTTTTGACAAACAAACAATGCGTACTTTTAAACGAAAATTTATGAATGAAACAACCAAGAGATATATACGTTATGTGTAGCAGCACAAATATTTACGAAGTTATTTCTATTTCTGTGTTATCATAAAGCGATAACACTCAGCAAATTGCTGATGAGATAAGGATTAGATAGCCGACGAAATATGTGTAATATTTAAAAATGTACACATGCAGCCAGTTATTGTACTGTAGTAATTGTATGAATATCAGAATAGTTATATACATGCGAAAATAACAAGTCCCCGGTCAAATAGAATAACCTCAGATAATAAAACAACTTTATTTATTAGGAGGCCTGTCTACTTCCAAAGTATATAAGTATATGAAAAGTAGCGTGTTCTTTTTTAACTTTGTTATCGTTTCTCTTTTTAATGTGATAAATTTCGGTATTATGCTGAGAAATAAATTTACACCGAACCACAGACTTCTCTTGTCCAGTGAGTCATGCACAAAACTGGTTCAAAAATTTATTTTATTTTTACTATAGACCCCATTCTTTGAGTCTGAGCTGTATTAAAATTAAGTTAAAGAGACCTCAATTGATTGAATAAATTGTAATATCGCGACGAAAAATCTGTACAACGTTCAATTTCTGAAGGATTCTAAGTCAATCCCAAGGACTATCCTTGAAGTGTTTCAAGATATTTATAGGTGACATATTGGCCTCTTATTGAAATCTATTGTAAATCTATTTCTTTCCACTTTTCAACTGTAATCTATCTTCCTTTGACAATATTTTCACAAAATTGATTTATGGAAAAATGATACAAAAAATTCATAAATTTTAGTAGTGCCTAGATGCATTGCGTCACTAATGATAAATTCGTGTGGTAATAGGAATTACTGATAAGTATGGAAGTGAATAATGTTAGTTATTAGTAATATTCATTCCATTATTACGTAATTGATGGGCCGGTGTATTTGATCATTTCTTCGGTAAAAAAGATTAAAATTTAAAATTTTTCCACAATTTTTTTTTTTACAGACAGTGTCAATTGCGATGCACATAGCAAGTAGAAGGTAAAGTAATATGGTATAGACTTCCAATGACAAAATTGTGCTTGGTGAAATGATATTATCGGCTTGGAAAACTACTGGTAACGAGTGCAATACACGTGGATTTTTAATTCGTGCAATAAAAAACGTGAATTCTATGGTGACCTTAGAATTAAATATAAGAATCGGCACCTTCATCGCGTCGAAATTTTTCCGTTAGCACGGAGTTTACATTTGATAATCGATCGTGCCCGTAGTAAAAAGCATTTTATTTAAAATGTAAAAATATCAAATGTAGCACTCGAACAATCGCAAGAATCTCAGAAAAAATTTCCATTTTATGTTCGTTGAGAATTTGTTTTATATTTTTGCAAAAATTATTAATTCACACCAATAATTTTGAATTGGTTTCAACTAAAATTTCTGCATTTAAAAGTGAAAGAAGTGAAAAGATCGTCGTACTTACATTTGTTCAAGGAAGAATTTTAATCCGAAATGACTCAGTAATGGGACCACACAATTCAAAATTGTTCAATAGTTTTCGCAGTTGAAATTGTCACTTGAAATTCTTTGATCTGTTTAATTGACCATGCACTTATAACTAACCAAAGAGTCTCGTTACTTTATAACCGACATTTTCAAAATATTTCGCACGGTTTTCTTTTCACTTTAGGATGCTACCTTACAACAAAAAAAATATTCAGTTTTCTCAGTAAAACGTATACACGTTGATTGTGCTTCGTTTTCATAAAACACGAAAATATCCCATAAGTAATAAAACCAAATTATTGTTTGATGTCACACTGTTATCTATCACATTACTTCTCTACTATAATTTCAACAAGACGTATCTTAAATAACCGAAAAAAAATTCAAATTTATACAATTTTTCCAATGAATTCCTATTTTTTATGGCACGAATTCTTAAAATTTTGAAACTATATTGCCACACTCGCAGGAGAAAATGCGAGAAAAAAAAATCGGCAAGCAAAATGCAACTGTTTCACGTAAACAAATAAGAAAATAAAAAAAACTTTATTTTAATCAGAACTCGTTGTATGTCACAATCATAATATCTTTAGCTATCTGACTTTCTTGGTAAGTGTTTAAGGACTAAACTTAATATAACAGAAACGTCTGTATTTAAAAGATTCCCCACTTATACACACTGTCTTAAAGTTAGAGGTATAGTCCGATTCATAAGTGAGCGGTTTATTATTTAACGATTTTAAATTTTTTACGAGAAGAAAAAAAATGCAGACACATACACCAGCAAAACACACATAAAAAGTAGTAAATGGTTCGATATTGGATTTTGTTGCTGATCATTTGCTACTTGTTTGCGATCTGATTATATCTTCAATTTTTGCATTTAACATTTTAGAGAATGATTGATTGATTGTGTGATCGAATTTAATGAGATAGTCGATTTATACAATAATTTTTTTTCGTCTGCAATTTTGCTTTTATCGTTTGAACATAGCACTGAATTTATTACTATTAGCAGTATATGAGTGTTTTCTACTATGTACATTGTACAAACATAGCAGAGAGTTTCGGTAAGCAATCAATTACTTTCAATAATTTCTCTCAGATGGAATGTATGAAAATTTTGCGTGACAACAGTCAGCAACCGTCACAGAATACGGATTACAGACAGAGTATACTTTTCTATGTTAATGCCAAACACAAGCCATCATAGGTAAGTTTCCATTTGTCGCATGAATATTAATCTTATTACGTTGAAGGGATGATAGTAGGGAACCACACATACTTCCCAGAAAAAACTTTAATTTTAGATTTTTTTCTCAATTTTTTTTTAATAAAATGCACAAAGAAATCTATTTTTGAAGTTCATAAATTTTACGCGGCAACAAAAAAAAAGTACTTTAAACATTTCATTATTGTCGATGTGTATAACATACATGAACATTTCTCGACACATTTCTCTACTAATATAATGCAACAGGTATAAAAATGGTTGTGAAGATTTCTTTCGTGTTACCAATATATCGAATTTGGAAAGATCAATTCTGAATGTTCCTTTTTTCATTCTTATTTTTGTGTATGTTAAAAAAAAATCTGACACAATATTTTGGCATTCCTATTGAAATTTGTACTATATTGATGGGAATTGGTGCTTTCATTACACAGGGTGCATTAGAGTGATTCACATTTATAATGAAAAAAGAAAATGTTTTCTTAAAATTTCGATTTTCGATTTCAAATTGCGAATACATTCTAGATATTGTGTGGCCTATACATGGCACTTGAAACGATTTATTTGAATTTTACTGGACACTATTACTCTACTCAGGTAATACTTTTACGAAATTAAAAAGAGTAGAGTGCTACATCTAGGTGTGGATACAAACAAGCCCTATTAAAAGGAGAAAACCTTATTTCTTCGTATGGATTCACAATTATACTGATAACTCAGAGAAAATAGAATCCCATTACGTAACAGTCCTACAAATTAAATTCACCCTGTGTCTTCTCCACATGTTTATTGTATAAGACATGATGTGGTCTCATCGACACTTAGACGCACTATTTTTGGGTTAAAGTATTAGTTGAAAAAATTCGCAAGAACTTTAAACTTTTTTTTTGTTGTCGGAAAAGATGTATCGATTTCAAAAAAAATTATTTGTGTTAAAGTCAGGCATTCAATTCGCAAATACATGAAACTGTGGTCCCTGCACGTGGTATGTATTATGAAGACTCATACGTTCATAAGTTTCGGGAAAATTTGCATCAATCACTTTTAAACATTGTTCTGGCTTTGAATATTTTTCTTATTATTATAGAATATCTATGGGTAGATTACCAGTGCCGGATTAAACTATTTAGTGCAGTTTTAGAGCCTAAGATCAATCCTATCCTATAATATGAAAAAATGATGACAATATCAGGTGAAATTTAAGAAACACCAACTTCCTATAATTACATGACTTTCAATGTTTATTAAAAAAGATTTTTTTGTATAGGGTGCGGTGCAATGGACAGCTTTTTTCTGTGTGTTATAAAGAAACATTTACCTACATAGCCCTTTATTCAATTCATTCATTTTCACACTGATATTATCTTTCGTTTTTTACGTTTGATTCATCTAAATTAATTAACGAATTTTTAAGGCGCAGAGAACATAGTTATACACTAACCGTACCTAATTTTTGGATCCTAAATTTCATGGGTATCCTGATGTGTATCTTTTGGAGCTTTTGTTCGAAGCAAGACTTAATTACTTATTTTTGTTGTACTGTGCGTTTGGTCATATGTTATATGAATGAACGATGACCGCTGTCTCTTTAAAGAAGTAAACGATTAGATATTGAACACTTTGTGATAATTCGAACAAAAGAAGTACCAGATTTAATCGTTATATGTCCATATGATTGCAGTTTATATAAGCTTAACCCTGCACTGATAGATTCCGATGCTATGCTATTATTCTTATGTTAGATAGACATTTGAATTTAATGCAGACTGCAGACACTTGCACGAATATGTTGAATTAACGATCCGTGCACCTTTTTTCCTTCTGTCAAACCAATTAAACTGGCCCAATTCTATCAGCAGATGCGTAATGTAATTTAATTAAATATAATTACAGCCGAAAATAATATAATTTTCATATGTACAACCCACCACGTTTACGCTTCCTTCGACGTCGAAAATATATATATTTCCAGAGATTACGTCATGCCATACACAGCACATTTTTGCAACAACTTTATGGCATAATAAATACCTACAATAACATATTATGTTTTGTTTAGGTATACAAGTCAGCGAATTTGTAGGCATTGTGAAAATACAAGGGACCAAAACCGCCGTGCAGAAAAAAAAACCCGAATCATTTCATAGCCTTGAAATTCCTTTCAAATAACACGGCATCGGATCCCAACAACTGTAACTTTATATAACGCGAAAGAACCGTTTTTATTTCTGACCATTCACTAGTTTATGTTTTAGTCATAGATTTCGCATCGATTATTATTAAAAATTGAGACTGTTTTTATAGCTCTATTGTATACAAAGATATAACATTATGATTGGTCAAACTCGAGAAAAAAAAATGAATTCTACTTTTGCATTGTCACAGTCACACGGACGTATTTATCTTTATAATGAGTTGATAGTATAAATATTTAATGTCCTGATTGGGAAGATATTGCAAATGCAGTATAATTTTCACTCTTTACGACATGACATCGCGGTCCCAATAAATCATAGTTCATGCCAAAAATCGTTGTCTTTAAGATAATGTGTCTAAAAATGGAAATCAATCGAAATATCTCTTATCATGAATATACGATAACATTCCTAATGAGTATTTTTAGATTCAAATTGAAAAGTTTCATAATAATTTTGAGTCATTGTAATCCCATACTACACACACGGAATTTTGAAAACCGACACATTTTCTGTTTCTGTGTTTTACTTGAGTTTCTGATTTCTTCATATAAATACATGCAAAATTCACAAAAAACCAGTAAACCACGAAACAGAAAATGTGTCGGTTTTCAAAATTCCATGAGTGTACATTCTACGAAAATTTGGTTTCAAAGTGTTTTCATGGCTTGAAAAATTGTATGAAGAAAAAAGTAATGGCACATGCTATTCGCAGTCAACTGCCAATAGTCAATATTGATACTATTCACAGTTGACTGCCAATAGTCAGTATTAATGCTATTCGCAGACTAATTGTGCCTTAATTGTTAACAATAGTCTGCGAATAGCATTAATATTGACTGTTTTTAGAATTTGTGATTAAAGTTTTGTAAAGGGGCGCAAGAGTCTGTACAATCGCAGTTTGTAATAGGCAGCAAAAATCTGTAATGTCACAGTTTGTAAAAAGGAAATATAGTCTGCAATGTCACAGTTTGTAAAAGGGATCAACAGTGTGTAATTTTAAAGATTGCAAAAGGGATCAACAGTCTGCAATGTTACAGTTTGTAAATAGGAGCAACACACTGTTATGTCAAAGTTTGTAAAAGGTATCTGCACCCTGTAATGTTACAGTTTATAAAAGGGAATATCACTTTGTAATGTCACAGTTTGTAAAGGGATCAACACTTTGTAATGTCACAGCTTGCGAAAGGGGTCAACACTATAATGTTTCAGTTTGTAAAATGGATCAACAGTCTGTAATTTCACAGTTTGTAAAATGGATACACACTCTGTAATGCTACCGTTTGTTATAGGGAGCAACGCTCTGCTATATCACAGTTTGTAAAAGTAATCAACACTCTGTGTTAGAGTTTATAAAGTGAAGCGACATTCTCTAATGTTACAGTTTTTAAAAAGGAGCGACAAACTGTAATGTTACAGTTTGTAAAAGGGAGCGACAATCTGTAATGTTACCGTTTGTTATAGGGAGCAGCACTTTCTAATGTCACAGTTTGTCAAAGGGATCAACAATCCGTAATGATACAGTTGGTAAAAGGATGATCAATCCCTAGTTTTACAATTTGTACATGTGACCAACAGTCACAATATTGACTATTTGCAGATGACTGCGAATAGTCACTTCGAAATGTAATTGATGAGGCACATGAAAGAGATACTGACTTTTTTCATCCTAGAACGATCGAACGGTTGACATAAGTCCATCTGTTCTGAATAAACAGTCTGATAACACTTAAAATCGAACGAAAAAGCTACACTATTGGCTAATAATGAAGTAGGTAGTCTGTTGCTTAGTTGACTGTGGTCAAAATTCAATGTTTAAGGTTTTCAACTGCACAGAAATGCCCTTTTGTTTGAATGTGTGAGCTCGTAGAGAATCCTCATGTAAAAATTATTTCAATATGTCGGTTGAGCTTTAACTCCACACGTTTCATAAACATTCACAATCGGATATGTACTCACTCACACATTCAAACTGTTGCAATCATGACTCACAACTTGACTGAGTATGTACCAATTCCTATTGTATCAAACTCTAACCGATACTCGAAACAAAAGAAGTAACCTTGGAAGTAACAGATATAATCGTGCAGATGGCGTCTAAAAATATCTGAGAAAAACGTGAAAGTTGTATTTCTAAGTAATTTCTAAAGATTTGAGACTCACCGGTCGCAAAAAAAACTGGAATTTCTTAGTTTAGTTTAGTTTAGAGTTCTTATAAATACTTATATTACAGAAGAACGTAATACTTCGAAAAGAAAGATGACTTCACCTGATGCTTATCCCATCCCATTTGCTGTCCATATTTTATTTACTATCTCATTGAATGCGTAAATATCAGAATGCCAGAACCAGTGTTCTGTTCGTAAATTGAACTAGCTGGCATGAGTATACATTGAATGTTGTTAAACATCAAATTAAACTATGGAACGAATGCGATTATGAAATCACACGACACAAACAACTTACCCAATTTGGTCTCGAATTTGGTAGTTCTTTGTTCGAATTGTCCATCTCCATTTAATATGGAGCTTTGTGTAATCCCTATTCGACCCAATCTTGGACAGTTTTTAGCACAGTAAAACGAGTTATTTATGGAGTTCACTTCAATTGACTGGCGAACAGTATAACTAACACATTTATATCGATACCAATTCCGTTCGTCACAATAAATGAAATTGATGACATCGAACCAATATAATGAATGAAAAATTCACTGTTACAACGCCACTGATTTAATTTTACTTATTTTCTTGTTGCCTGAGCTTAAAACATATTATGTGGTGAATTAAAGATGGATGTTGCACACACAATAAATTGGTAGTTAATTGAATAAAACACGGAAATAGAACTTTGGGAGCATAAATTGTAAAGTGTATGGATCTCTACACTTTCATTATAATTGATATTTTGATAGAACAGTTGTTGCTCATGAAACTGGCCTGAGCAGCTCTTATTCACTGGGATCAATAAATTTTTCCAACCAACACCGTACGATTCAAATTTTATTCCAACTAAAGTCACATGCCTTTATATTCAATTATTCCATATTAAAGTCTGGACACGCATTTTGTTTTGCACTATAAATGTATTTTTGTAACCAAAAATATGGTTACCGTTACAGTGGCATACTCAAACTGCCTCTACATTTGTAAAATCGTCTAATTTTGAAGTGGAGGTTAAAACCATTAAATAATTTCAATTTGGTCAATATTTGCTACTGTCGTCGGTGTATAGCAAAAGTATTGATAGACATAATGGCTTCGTTTGAGAAATCGTCTGCTAGACGAACACTTATCGAAAGTTCACCTGATTTGGAAATTAATCTGTTTCATTAGCTTGATGAGTTCAGAATTTTCCAGTCCATGTTTACTGATATAAGGAACGACTATATATTTAACAAAACATGGGAATTATCTACCAGAGTTTATTGACAGTGATGATACTTGTCATAGTCTCAAAGTGATTCAAAATTTGTTGATACTGTTTAGTCGACTAAGCCAACTAAACCTCGCTCAATCCAATTACATGTCATATTTGCTACATATACACGTAATGTGTTGCAGTTGTATGTAGTCTTCAAAGATCTCACAATCATAGTTCAATTGCAGTCGGTATTTTGCTGCATTGCATTAGATAATTAAATGAAAAAATCAAATTACAGTAACAATTGCAGCTACTAATGAACCGAAAATTTGGCAGTGTTTGAAAAACGTTACAAAAAGTATCACTACTATCACATCGGTTGTTTATACACAGCAAGTATTTCTACATATTTATACTTATACTTAAAATACGAATGCAGGATGTTCCTCGTTAAGAGAAGTTTTATATTTCTGTTTGCTATAAAACCTATGATACCAACGAAGCAATTGGTCCATGGTAAGCTTAAAATATTTGTAGTCATTCTGTCAGATCAATAATCTGTCTAAAGAAGGTAAATTAGAAAGGTTTAATTTTCTAAGAGTTAGTTAAAACTGTAAGGTCAGTTCCTCAACGTAGACAAGTAACTATAAAATTGTGAATGAATTTCTGTGTCCATTTTTTCATACCAGAAACTGGCACTTTTTTATGTCTAGTCTTTTGTAATTTAATCAACTTCTAAACGTATTCTGATGATCTAAAGGACACACACAGAAACATAACTTTGCAGTTAAAAATTAGCTCTCATTACAAACTGGTAATTCATAATTACGATGAAAGTAAAAATATACAACGAAAATGGACATCCATGACAAAAATGGTACAAGCCGATGGGATTCAGGCATTCAGGCCGTATCAACAAATTTCACAAAAGTGGCACCACTTGCATCATTTGTCCCAATATTTGAAATATACCATTAATCGTCAAGAAGATAAATGAAAAAAGTCGAATTTTTATTGCAATTAACTTCTCTGAAAAAAAAAATATTTTCAGAACAAAATAACGAAGCCAGTTCTCTGTTTGTAATCATCATTTTTGTTTTATTACATCACACTCATCCTCAAGCGAAACAAATTTTTGTTGAAAACTAATTCGGGAAGATGCATCAGAACTTATGCATTCTTTAATTTGGCTTTTTCGGTTGTTTTTTATATGTTTTACTTCGTCTGATCCGTGTGTATGTTGCTGATATTTCGCACGTATCAAAATTAAATGCCGAATTATATTACTTGGAAGTGGATTTGTTTTTGTATATATTCACATGATTCACTACAATCTGCGTACTTATAAAACCATTAGCGCTTTATAATGACTAGAATTGCATTTTTTGTCGAAAATTATATGAATAAAGGCTCCGCATTTTTTGTATGCCTGTGAAGCGTGTCCCATGCGTCGAGATGGGTATTCCCATCAAACATTTTCAGCTTACTTTAAAACCATGTTCCAGCTAATTGGATCAGTGATTATTAGACATTTCAAACATTAAATGGAAAACGTTAAAGTTATCGCAATTGACGTCATCCAGCCGGTATTTTTATCAGATCAGAGATAAAATTCCATGAACTATCACGCCGATTTCTTATGATAATGAGCATTCTGTGAAGGTATTACTTGAATGATACCTTTTCATAGAACAACCAACAACAATCATCTACCTGATTGGACAGACATTGATATTAACATAGACGGAGTATGATAGTCCGCATTATTACGAAACATGAAACCATAATGATTTTTTTGAACAATTTATTCTTTGAACTATATCTATTCAAAACCACGTTAATTAAAATTTAATTGGTCGAGAAATGAATTCTGTTTTCTGCTCTTTACGTAACATTATTAATTTTGCATTTTAATGCTATTACTAAGCAAAAAATATATCTTTTTGTATCACAAGGTTCTAGTTATGAGACTTTTCAATCACCAGGCTTCACATTTTTCTCTACTGATTTATTGCAGATTTTAAGGGAAGAAAAGTAAAACAAACAATGTCTTTTCCATATCTGATCACGGTCCGAATTATTTTTTTCTCGATTGAAATAGCTTAAGCGGATCAAGTTTGATAGATGTAAGATACTCACCTTTAGTATTAGAATATCCCTGAACAATCCACAAGAATTGATAAATCGATCGTTCACTCACACAAAATCTTATTTTAAATTGAATTATATTTATTCACTCTCCAACTGATCGTACAACAGGAAAATGAATCCAAGAAAATCTCTCTTGGAAAACAAGATAGGTATCGTCTAATGTCAATTGCAAAATATTTTTTGAAAATCATTTTTCTTATTTATATATGAAAATCATCCCTTGATTGGTATAGCATTTTTCATCACGCTTCTTACTCTGATGCCGATGCTGCGGTGACTTCATGAGACAAAAAATATTGCAAGACCGAGAAAAATTTCGGTTTTGTTCAAAATGAATGGCTGACTTTACGGTGGATGGCCAAACGTAATATATGAGTTTTAGGACAAAATTATTTTCTTCGGCTATTATCATTTCTATTATTTTCTAAAAGCACTCAACGTACCAATCAATTCACAACTCCACCTACAGTTCGTTCGTTCAATCCAAATCTGCGACATCTCCGATGAACATCGCTATAACATCTCAATGGGCGGTAAATTACAATGCTCACATGTCTCTAATTTAGTATGTTATATGTGTTTTTAGTATTCTTTTTCAATTTAGATTAAAAGCATTTGATGTTATCTTTGACCATTTTCTCTGCCATTTTATTTCTATACTTTACATCATATCATTGCTATAAAATTATTCGTTTGAAAGATGAAGCGTATTTTATTCTACAAACTCATCATACTTCTGCTATTCGTTGCCTGCGTCATTGCGGAGGGAAAAAAAATATGAAGAGAAGAGGTGTACATACATGCAATATTGTTGTTGAGGTTGAGGTTTCAACATTTTAATAATTGTGTTATTCAATGCAATCAATATTACATATAATTTGTCATGTAAACATTCTAACAGAAAATGTGTCTGTAATGGGAGTCTATGTTAGAAAATGAATTTCAATTTACTAGACTTTTGTAATAGCTCAATTAAATGCGTATGAGACGCGTATTTATATGGCTTGAAGAAAGCAACCGATCGTTAAATTTGTACGTTCTTTGAGGATTTACAGGCAAAAATACACAGCAAAATCCTTTTAGCCAAAAATAATTACTAAACAATCCACCATCAAGCGTAACTATAATTCAAAACTTATCGTTTGAGTATACTTTGAAACGAGAAAGAATCTCAAGATCGCTAAATCTGTTCCTCAATCTGTTCTGAAATACGGAAAAGTAAAAATTTACAAAATTTACATTTTCCACCATCGTGTCCAGACATAACTTTCCTTACTTCCGGAGCGTAAGTTCAAATCTAAATATGCCAGTTTGTCTCCCACATGTTCAAAATTATGTAGCTCACCATGCTTTTTTATGATTACAGCTTTTATGTTCGAAAAAAAAACATTGTGTTAGACATGTACACTATGCTTGTTAAGCCCAGTTTCAAGTTTGATATATTTTTGGCTGAACTTGTGATACATTATTGCTTTTTTACTATGTCATTATCTGAAATTAGAAGACAATTTGATCACGTGCGCAGTATGAATTGAATATAAAGCTGTAGAAATGCAGAGAAATATTATTAATTCATTAGCTTTACCGACTTCTTATTAAGCAAATAATTTGAGTTCTTCTTGCTTCGTTACCTAAAATATGTTTTGAGTATATGAAATGCGTACGTGGGTAGGAAGTTATTAAATAATTGATGGAATTAAAGCGGTCAACCGTAGATTACTCGGCAAAAGATTCAACAGGGATTAGACTTACATTTTTAATTTTGCTTTTCATTTCAATATAGACCGTTGATCTGATTTCGTTTTTTAATTGGTTCGATTAAGCATTCTGAAGAGACAAACGTTTCGCCATTAAATGATTAATTCTGTCACTTCTATTGTTTACACTATCGCTTTGTGTTTCATACAAAATCTTTTACTTCTTTAGTTTAACAGCACTTTGCTATACAAGAAATCACTTAACATAGCTCATCGCTTGTTTTTGCAACCCGATAACAGTTGACTATAGCCGTTTACCAAAGGTTTCCCCAAGCGTCAACTGAATGTAGACATTATGTCTGCTGTGTTAAAAAGCTCAGGAAAATGTAGCACCTATATTCAATTAAAAATCATTGCAAAAATGAACAACCGGTGAAGGTGATACGGATACTTTCTAATTCGTAGTAGTATTAAATCAATATCAACATTGTTACCTCCAATTTACAGGTAAGTATTAGAAGGTTCGGAAAATTCATCACGACATTTGTAACCACATAATCTGACATGATGTGTTAAGGTCAATAATAAAGACACCGAATTAAGAAGACGGCAACGTAAAGTATTTTAACAGTTTAAATATGGTAGAGATAATCAAAATTGGACAAAGTCTTTTGTGTATTTTCATTCTATTTTCCTTCTCAGTGAAAACAAAGTATTTTCATGAAAGTTACATGGTGTGCATGGGTGTTCGAGAGCATTTTTCTATTGACTAAGGTAAGTATACCTTTCGTGTTCTTCAAATCGATCGCATTTTTTTAAACATGTCACCGGTGTATGATGCAATTAATTATGTTCATTACACGAAGTGAGATTATTGTAACAATTTTTCTTCAACTGATCTACCAGTTTTTGTTGATTTTAAAGTTATGTATTAAAAAGCATTTATTATACATAATTGCGTTCCAGATACGCTGTCAACATTTTTTTTTTCGAATTCATGCAAAAAAACCCACGATGGACTAAACTCCTCTCAAAGATATTACATTACAAACAACTTTGACATCGAAATTGGCATACCAACGTCATTCTTCTGTATTACTATAAATTGATTTGATCAATCAAAATGTTTGTTCACAAGTTGATTCGCTGTACAATTTCATTCTTACTGTACACAAGAAGTCATTCAATTAGTTTTTATTTTCAGTGGTTGATTTAAATAAATCAGCATATAATACACACATATATTTGCAGCGAGCCAAAATACTCTTTGGCAAAAATGCAGATATGTAAATGAGACAAAGGAAAAAATGCTGTTCTGCGGAGTTAACAAATCAATTTACGATTTGCATGGAAAATTAAAATGAAAATGACTATCACATTTGTGGTGTTAACAGTGTATTACAATATTACATGCAAGAGACAAGCAGTCTGTTTAGAAATGTTTTTTTTTTTCAAGTTACAAGTTGGTTTAAGTATATAAGTACAACTTGTGATTCTGAGTTATTTGATTCGGCCTTACGGCAATTTCATGCTTTAGATTTTAATTTAACATCTAATGATGAAAATGAAAAAAAAAGTATTTCATGTGACGCTATGTATCTCGTCAAAGGTATGCTATAACATTACAACGTTAGTATAAAGAAAATATTTGATTGAAATGCTAATGAACTAGAATGCATGTTATGGATCTACCAATAAAACTTAGCACTAATTTGAATGTACAGCATACATACTAGAATGAGGAGTGTGTAATGAGAAGTGTATAACAGTTACATATATTTTCCGTTTAATATTGAACCAACTTTGATATATGTTACGTTCATGGCTACATTTTGCATTGAAATTGAATCTTTGGTGGTAAGAATACATTGGTATCGTGTAATTTTCAAAAAATTTAATTAATTGCTCTGGTCAAACATCGCTTAGAGGAATGTTGTTCGCATGTGAATGGATTTTATGTGAGAAAAGATGTCAGTTGCTTGACTTTAATTTAAAACAAAAGAATAGATAGAAACTTTGTTAGCACGTTCGCGATTTGATGGTATTGATGAGTGACATGAAAGTAGTGTCTCATTGTTTGCAGGCAGCTATTACATGTTATTAAAAATAAGCGAAACGCTCCCAGTAACATGACTTTCTGCAGTTAGAAGTTAGGAAGTAATAGATTTTCTATCCATATTAACACATTCAAAATAATTGCGGCTTGTCGACTTTCGGCACCCTGGACTTTACTTAAATTGTCGTGGAATGCCTCCAAATAAATTTCTAAAAATCTAGAATTCAGTTTTGGATTTTTAGAAATTTATTTGGAGGCATTCCACGACTATTTAAGTAAAGTCCAGGGTGCCGAAATTTGGCAAGCCGCAATTAATTTCAATGTGTTAAAAAAAACATTTGAATCAAATGAAGTAACAGACTCGATAAACTCGATAATTTATTCTCTTCTGTGAAAGATAAGAAAATTACAAGCGCCAAAGATTTAAGACATCACATAGGAAATCCCCCGGGTAAGATTTAAATCTTTTAGAGATTATTCAGGTATTCACATTCAGATATAAGTTTTTAGGCCTCTGCCATAAACAGTACATCTACTAAATATTTTTTCAAGTTCACCATGGGCAACACTGATTTGATACCATAGATAGAATATTGGAAAGGCAAGTAAAACTGTCGCAGAACATGAGGACAAGTTAATATAAAACTCAAAACAAGAAGTAAGTAAAGAGATCGGCTGTCAATATCACACCAAAAAATCAATATAGTTAATTGTCGTTTAGTACTTCGTTTGTTAGTCCCAAAATTGCCACCACATTTCTCTTGATTATAACAGATTCTTTGCATTAGGAAGTTCAATGATCGTTCAATAATTAGCTTTGTTTTAAACCATTTACTCCAAACGGTCCCACTTAGAGACATAAAACAACTTTGACTATACTGCCCCATGCAAAAGTTGACCATTACATAGTATAATCCCCCTGCGAAAATGATTCATTACGTGTGTATTACTTTCAGTTCATTTTTTTTCATTTTCCTGTGGAAATCACTTTCTCAAGGCGCAAGTAGCAAACCGTAATACATTTTTCCTAACTCATTTCGACTTCGTCGCTCATTTCCCACGTCATTTAGGAAAAACGTTGTTCCTAACTTATGCTAAAAGGCTTTTTTAGCGAATTCGATTCCAGCACTCGCCTCTGGCTCGAGCTGGAAACCTCTCATTCGCTAAAAAAGCGTTTTAGCATGCGTTAGGAAAATAACTATAATGCTGCTACGTACTTGATTACTTCGGAAACCACTCTGTCATTATCGCTCACCGACTCGTGTG